>NC_085136.1:243799152-243874152 GCF_035046485.1 Aedes albopictus | reverse complement strand
GCGTTGTGCTACACTTCAACAGCCCATTGGAAAAATGGGCCCATACTTGGAATCTTCCTATCAAGCTTCCGACAAAAGAGGAGCAATCTGCGCTGGTAACCTACAAGAATCTTCCAGATACGACATACACGCAAGGTCAGCAGGCGCCTGCTGCTGTTGAACAGCCAGAACAACCACAGCAGCAACCGCAACCAGTAGCCGATCAAGGCTACATGGATCCCAACTCCAGCTGGGATCCAAATGCCGCGTGGGGAGAAAATAACGCTGCAGCTCCACCCACTAACAACTACGCTAGCAATACCTTCGATCCAAATGCAGGGTGGGACGGACAACAGAACTACGGATACGACGACCAGTATGGACAGGATCCAGCGAATGCTACGCAGCAACCTCCGGCTCAACCAGTGGCACAAACAACGACTACCGTAACCACCGGAGCTGTTCAACCGACTGTCGATGACTATTACAAGCCGAAGGAACCTCGGCCACAGGAATCGCACAATCCACTGCTGAAACCGACCGAAGGAGGACCGCTCAAGCTGGTCGGCTGGTACATCGTTTATCCGATCCACTACACGGCGCGCAAGACTATGCCCGACTGCAAAACGGAGAAGTATAAAAACTGGTATCCTTTCACCTTCCTCGTCTCCATGATATGGATTTCCTTCTACTCATACTTCATGGTGTGGATGATAACGATTATCGGCTCGACCCTCGGCATCCCTGATACCGTCATGGGACTAACGTTCGTAGCAGCCGGTGTTTCCGTCCCGGACGCCCTTAGTTCCATTGCGGTCATCAAGGAAGGTTACGGTGACATGGCCGTCTCCAATGCCGTCGGTTCCAACGTGTTCGACATTCTCATCTGTCTCGGTTTGCCCTGGTTCATTCAGACGGCCATCATCAAACCGGGCTCGCATGTCAATGTCATCAGCAAGGGCCTGACCTACTCGACGTTGTCGTTATTGTCCACCGTCGTATTCCTGCTGGTCGCGACCCACATGAACGGCTGGAAGCTGGACAAACGGCTCGGTATCGTCCTGATGGTGTGGTACCTGATCTTCATCACCATTGCCTCGCTGTACGAGCTCAACTACTTCGGCCAGCTGAACCCACCGGAGTGTCCCAGTGAGTTACCTTAAACTCCTTCGACCTGCATGTTGTTGTTCTAATCACACCCCTTCTGTTCTCTCCGCAGGCATCTACTAATCGCCGAACGTGTACGGTTCCAGCCGTCATCCGTCAATTCACCATCATCCTATCTTTCTCTTCCTGATGCACTCTGTCCAGACTCGCACACACCCAAGCGCTCACAGATCTATCTCTCCCCCCCAAAGCCATTGCAGATCGATTAATCTGAAAAGCTGTATCCCAGTGTTCCCTGTTGTTCTGTTTTCTAGGCTAAGCAGAATTGTCAATCCGCGGGGTGCACCGAACTTCCGTATCGCGTCTCGCTCTTACCTGTATGTCTCTGTCTGTCCCTGAGTGTGTGCGTGGTCACGCGGCGCGGGTATCCCACAAACTACGACGAACGGTACGTCCTTAAACCAACCTATTGTTCTTCTCTCACTTTGCAACTCCATCACGCGCACTCACACTGACTTGTGTATTCCATTGAACGAACACCAACTGTATTGACCACTACCACTACCACCACCACCGAAACCGGATGAGGTCTAGTTCACCGCGGTTACCGGTGGTTTATCGTTCCGTTCCAACTTGACCGAATGCTTCCTTGTTTACCACTTTGTTAGAATTTTGTTACAACATTGTGTTTTCCATTTATGTTTTCGATCTTTTCTTTACCGTTAGAATTATTGTAGCTCAAAGTTCCAGGGGAACTAACCTACTGCAGTAGTGGACGTCTGCCTTCTTGAATCTCAGTTTTGTTGCCGTAGATCGTAGTAGACTAGCGATAGATTTTGTTGCGACGCATTTGCTTCGGCCCGTTAGTACCAATCTCGCGCGAATGGTGCTAACGGTCGACTCAATTGACCGTTCTCGTCAAGTATGAAGACGCACATTTTAAACTTTTATTTGAAGTATTTATTCTTGATGATTGCAGACGCTACCCAACCATTTTTTCAAGCGCTCTTTACTCTTGGAAATGTCTGAAAACTGTTTTTACACGCGCTCTTTTGGGTAATCAGATTTCAATTTTTTGTGTAACAAACCGACGCGTGTATAAAAAAGAACTGAGAACGTTTGCCATCACTAAGAACTATAGTGTTTGTATGAAAGCATTGAAATGTGTATTCGTTTGACGAGAATATTTTAGTTTTTAGAGTTTTGTTAAGTTTTACATAACCTAACGCACTCCGATGTAACGCCCCATACAAAATGTCACCACTTATAACTGCGTAATCTGTAAATACACTCTGTGTAAAAGACGACAGATAAGAGTAAGCGAAACAGAACAATTATAAACACTCTAATTCGAAAACGATTGGCAATGAAAATGTAAAACCGTGTACAATGTAAATTAGCTTGAAGATACAAAACAAAAGATCTGCTATTGTTCGAGCAAACTCTCTGTCGTCGTGTTGAATACTATATTTAGCTATACATCTACTAGATGCTAGTACCTATAATCGAGTAAGTATACATATTACTATAAACAAAGAAATGCAAACAAAACAGTATGCTTCTTACTGACTAGTCTGAAACTTTGTTGAAACTGACAATATTTCTTCGGGTAGGTTTTATTTTACCTTAAATCTTAGCGAAGTACGAGTTATCTCCTTTTATTGTTGAAAACAAATACTATCTCCAAGTTGAAATCGTGTCGATCCTACTAAAGTGGGAAGTTAGGTCTAATGATAATCATGTTTTTGTTATTACTATTCGTTGCTTTTTTTAGTTAAGTAAACTGATACTAGAACTAGATGAGACGCAAGTCCAACTGAAATTCAACCCAGAACAGCGAATATTGAACAAAACATTAGCAAAGACAGAAGAAGTTTACATAAGAAGTATTTAAATATATAGATATATTTACCAAAGAAGATTACCAAACGGCGTATAGCAAGTGTAACGTTAAGTCAAAAACAACCTTATCCTATTTAGATCGTTATCGATTGATGAAAAGCAACCAACAAAACTTATTTACTGTACAGTCATTGCGCAATTATGAGTCACCTACAATCATGGGTCATTTCCGTTCGAATAACACGGCGAATTGATTGACTAATGACAGATAGACCCATAAGTGTGTAAAGACTGTACTAAAATCTCAACAAAAACAAAAATAATCCTTTGGTCAATCGTACTGAATGTCAATGTTCTATTTACACAAAAACTCACTACCATTCTCAACTATGTATTTCGATCGAATAGTTACAAATCACTGCAGACTGTGTACTGTCAAAACAACCCAAGCTGAACATTTTTGTTTTGATTTCCTTAGCTTCCTCTTCGATCTTCCGATGATGCGACTACGAAGCTGTGTTGTTAAGTCTCATCCCCCTGGTTCTTTGATGAGTTTACCTGTCACGCGTAAGTCATCTTCAGTTATGCAACTCACTGAAACTGTGTTGTTAATGTCACAATTTAAGTGAACGGTTAACTCAAGTCAAAGACAATTGATGAATTTCACAACACAGCTTCGTGCTTCGAGTTTCCATAGCAACACAGTAGAACAACAGTTACTGTCCCGAACGAACACCACATGGTTGGCCTACTTGGATTCATATCATGCTCCACATGCCATAATGGCTGCGTCCTGACCTAAGAAGAGATTTTACCAAAACCAAAACCGATAAGCAACCAGAAAGGAATAATTGTTTTCCGCGAAACACCATGCCTGATCGTTTCGTTCGATACAACAATGATGTTGTGATTGATTTTTGTGTCCAGTATTATCAATAGTCACATTCCGGACGTTCGTAGCGGATTGTATTAATGTTTAAGACTGTACATAGCAAAAGCCAGAATCCCGATGAACCGAAACAGTGTTGAAAAGGAACTGATAGATGGAGTTATCGTACTAAAAAAAAGCCACAGCAACAGAAACTGCACTTAACGATGTTTTATACGATTGATGCAGAAATTATCACCGCCATAGCCAAAAGGAAAACATCACACAACACACACTCCCTTCGTTTGAATCAAAGTTTGCATAGCACTCACACCATTATGAAAAATATAGTTAAACATAATCCAAGTTGAGGACGGTACGCAGCGACGATCCTTCAAAAACCCCTCTGACAATAGATGTTTTACAAACACAAACACTATCTACTCCTCTTTTCCATTAGCTTCACTAGTAATCTCTGTAAAATACAATGATCCAGTATCAAAAAGACACAACGTTTTAATCGTTCAACATAAAAAGAGGAAGTAAAACAAAAAAGAATTGTGCTCTTACAACTACCAACACAATGAGAATTAACCCGACACGAGCGCGAACCTAATTCCTCTTAACTACCACCACGAAGCGCTTTGCCCAGCAGCCAAAACGCGAAAAGTAATTGTCAATTTCGAGTTTTCTAAAAACCCCGGAACAGAACAAGACGAGCAAATGTAATGGTACTAAACGCAAAAGAAAAAAGAAATCCATTTAGCCAAAAACACAGAGCAGAAAAATGTAAACAAAAAACCGTAAGAATCGGCGACAACCTTAAGTCATTGAACCATAAACGGTGAGGTTAAGTGTTATCTTTCGTTTTATGTAGTGTTAACTGACTAGAAAAATAAAAGTCAAAGTAAGTCCACGTGATATATGAACTACATTAATCTGTCACCTGTGTACCCATTTGCGAGCAGTACTTAAAATCCACAATCAATCCACTAGAAGAGAAATGAAACCAAAAGTCAAGCATAGATATTAACAATTGCACAAGAGATACATGAAGGGCAAACCGCAAACATGCAAGAGCTAGAAACAAAAATATAAATAAAAGGCAAAGGCGGGAAAACTCTAATCAAGCTTCACTGTACGTGTTTGTGAAAATTCATCAAATTAAGTAATCGACCGACATCGGAAATGGGGCAGAATACCAAATATTAAAAACACATTAATAACAACAAACCCAACATAAACACACATAAACTAACACGTACATACAGCCATGCTAATCTCGACACAAGATCACAACCACATACAAACAAAACAAAAACAGAAAATGACTCCCACACAAACATACTCTAAATACCAACAAGATAGTTACACAAATACACTGAAGAAGAACGAAACAACAAAACAAGAGAACAAAAAAAAACAAACAAACAAATGCTCATACCATGAGATGTTAATTGTTGAGAAGTTAAATAAAAATGTATTGAAAATCTATCGAGTGCGTGCAGGGGGTTTGTTTTCTTTTTCCATATCCGATGCATACCAGCCTCAAGATCCCAGTACTCAGGGTCAAATATTTGTCTAAGAAGAAACCAATGCTAAAACATCTTGTTTAGCTCGAGCGAATTTTCATTAGTGTTAAACAGATGTTATTTATTGAGTTTTTTCCTTGTCAAATATTTGACCCTGTGTACTTGAGGCCTTAGCTTATCTTGACGGCAACTTCCATAATGCAGAATTCTAAACTTTGCTCAGAAATTCCGAATTTCCCGAAATTCAGCTAGAAGTTGCCTTGCTTCTATTAAATCCTATCATCCTTCATATCTTTCTTATTTTCATTCAACCCGGGAGTGGTCGCATCGAGTACTGAGAAGACGCTCCATGAAAAATGCACGCTTGTGATACACAACGTGAGCGTGGTGTCGCTGAAAGTGGTCGAAGACGCGACTGCTCGTGGGTTAAAGAACTTATCCAATTTAAATCAGGCTGTTAAACTTGGATCACCAATATCATTCTGGTCAAATGACTTTTTCAAGGGATTTGTTGTAGAATATTCCAGAGGTTTGTTGGCGATTTCGTGTGGAGATTCCATCGCAAATTTCTTTAGGTATTTAATCAAAAATTTCTTCCGGGAATCTTTGGAGAACTCCTTCATGAAGTTGAAATCATTTGAAATTCCAAATTTCTCTAGGGATTCTCTGAGAATTTTTTTTCAGAAATCTTTGAGGGATTTCTGCAGTAATTTGTTGAAGAATTCTTCTTGAAATTCCTTCAAAACTTCTGAAGGAGTTCCCCAAAGAGACCCTGAAGAATTTAACAATAAAAGACTTAGGGGAGATTTCTTCACCCTGGCCTAGGCGATAAACCAGGTTTAACTATATGGGTAAGCCTGGCTTACCGTTCAAGCCGAGGTGAAGAATTCGGCCCTTAATGAGATTCCCGATAAAATTCCCAGGATATTTCATCAAGTATATTATTGAGATTTTCCTCAGGGACTTTCTGACGATTTCCTTCCAAAGCTTCTTTGGAAAATTCCTCCTAGGTAATTCGCACAGATCCCGTTAAGATCACTAGCCTCTGGCCAGCAACTCCTATCCCTACCTCCGCGTGGCACCGGCCGGACGGCGAGCAATCTTAGGGAAAATCGGGAAACCAACCCCGGTGGGAACGTCTGTTCTCCAGGAGGAGCGGCTCACAACAGCGTCTGATCCCCATGTTAGGGGCGGCTGATCTACGTTCGAGTGCCAGGTAAGGACTCTAAGCTCAACTGTGCACTATGATCCTCCGGAAAGTAGGGGGTTGGTGTCAGGCCCTACGAGCCAGCCGTAAAAAAAAACATTGTAACGGAAAACCAGCAACAGAATAATACGAACCGAGACCAACGGCAACGACCCCAGCGAACAAAAAGGACTTGCGATTGGAAACTCGGTACGTGGAACTGCCGATCTCTCAACTACATTGGGAGCACCCGCATACTCGCCGTTCTACTGAATAACCTAACAATGTTAGGTAGTCGTCGGCAAATCCATAAGTAGGAAAATCGCTATTATTGAGTTGCCTCAATAGCGTATCTGCTACGAGATTACACAAAAGTGGTGATAAGACTCCCCTTGGGGGCATCCACGGACTACAAACACTCAATTTCCTAATCGCCGCTTGACGCAATGTCGCGAAGAGATGTCGGTTTTTGAACATTTGGTGAATCCAATTGAAAATCATTGGAGATATACCATGACCCCGTGCGGCTTCCAATATGGCATCGAAAGGCACGTTGTCAAAGGCACCCTCGATATCTAAGAAAACACTCAAGCAGGATTGCTTTTGAGCGAATGCCTTCTCGATGTCGCAAACAACTTTGTGTAAAAGAGTCACAGTGGACTTTCCAGATTGGTAAGCATGTTGGTTCACATGAAGAGGCACATTGGCCAGATGAACATCTCGGATGTGATGATCGACAATGCGTTCTAAGCATTTCAGAAAAAAAAGGTCAAACTGATAGGTCTGAAGCTCTTTGCTTCTTCATACGACGCACGACCCACTTTCGGAATAAACTTTACAGTAATATTCCGCCAGGATTTGGGAATATATTCTGTAGCAAAACTGGAAACGAGTAGGTAGTTGTTTCAAAACATGTTTGAAATGATCAAATCCCTTCTGAAGCAAAATAGGATAAATCCCATCTGCCCCAGGAGATTTGAAAGGAGCAAAGCTATTAAGGACAGACTTGTTAGAATCCCAATATGACCGCTACAATGGCCGACTTTGGCACCTACTCACGATTTTGAGGGCACAAATCACTTCGTAAACAAAACCAGTGCACCTGAGCTTCTTATTGTAAGCTTATTACAAGTGAGCAAGAACAGAATAATAAAATGCATTGTTGTTTGAAGCTTGCTTCTTGAGATTTGTGCGTCTGAAGTTTTCATGCACTGTTGAACCGGGATTTCAAGACGTTTGTCCTTAAGTGCCCATTCAATCGATTCTAAAGGTTTGACACTCCGAGCCGAAGCTAAAGAATCATAACTACAAGAAAAGACATCAGGTGCATCCGAAGTTGTAATACCCACACATCCGGGGAAGTGTGTACTGAATAAACATTCCAAAACTTCCTCATTAGAGGAAGTGAAGTCATCATTTGGCAAACGAAGTTCGTTCACTTGAAAATCCTTAGATTTTGCAAGGATTTTGTTCAATCGTCTGGCTTTACTCAGACTGGAAACATTTATACAAAGGTTTTTTTCAGCCGGATCGTTCAGCAGACCGAAAAGCTTTCTGGTAGGCCTTGCGAGCCGACCTGAAAGGCTTCGATCCAGCAGAACCACGTCTGTTCCAACTCTATTGTTTCCTGAGCTTCGCCTGATCAGAGTTCCGCCAAGGGGTTCTTCTTGTGGTCTTCACAGACCGCAGAGGGGAAACTTCTTCAAAAGCTTCCATGATGAAGGCCGTTGTAGTAACAACGGCATCATCTAAATCACTTGGAGTGTCAATTGATGGTGAGTATCCATGAAATTTGGCTGCAACCAAATCCCAGTTGGTTGACCGGGGGTTCCTGAAACGCAAAGTTTGCACATGTTGCACAGTTTCACATGTTCAAACAAGATGTAGCGATGGTCAGATAAAGATTCTTCATCTGACACATGCCAATTGGTCAGCTCATGACTAATTCTGCTAGAGCAATGCGTTATGTCTAACACTTCCTCTCTAGCAGATACCATGAAGGTTGGGCGGTTGCCTATGCTAAGTAATCCAAGATCTGTACTACTTAAGTATTCCATCAAACTGGAGCCTCTCAAATTGATGTCTGAGCTGCCCCAGATTATATGGTGAGCATTAGCATCAGCATTAGCCTTTTGAAGTGCAGTATGCAATGACTTGCTTGAAAGCATCCGTAGGGGATGGTTCATCATGCGGTAAATAAACCGAACAATAAACGTATTTCCTGTTGAGGTTTCCAACTGATACATTGCTTGTGATAGCACATACATCTCTAGTAGTTAGTTCAGAGATGAGTGTAGCAACGATTGCGTTGTTGACAAGCACACATGCTCGAGGCATGACACGTGAGTTTGCCATTTCATTTTTGCTGAAAGTAGCAAACACCGGATTCACAAGGTTTCCTAGATAGAAATTCCCCGTACGGAAGTAAGGTTCTTGAACTAACCCCAAGTAACAATTCCATCGCTGATTGGTTTTGTTTGATTTTTATTAATGTTTTATTACAGCAATGATTAAAACTCACAGTTTTATGACTGCTTTTATGAAAACCATTAATAAAATGTTTTATAGTATACTTGAAGATATCCACAAAGACAGATTTTAAGAGTAAACAAAACTTTCCGATATGTAAACCTTCTGGCAATCATTATAACCGCAATAAAACTGTTAAAACTCTCAACAGATGGCGATCCGTTCGATTAGTAACGACATCTGTTGGTGGAAAAGCAGAAACTACGACACTGCTAGGTTTATTGCGGTCATCATAAAAGTAAACTTGCTTTCGTTTTATTTTCGCTGATTATGGTCGTCGCCATATTGAAGAATTAGCTTACGTGAAGGAAAAATAGTTAATTCTGCTTAAATTAGCAATGAATTGGTAGTTTGCAACCATTTCCATAACATGCTCACATAAATAAACTCTCTCTGCTGAGTTTTCTTGTGATTCGGGATAGTTTTACTAAATTCACAAATTGATTTATTTCATTCCAAGATGATAATATTCACTATTTTCGAAGCGCATTAATTTTATGATTCTGCAACCCCAATATTCACGGTAAATTTGAATGCGCATAAGCCTACCAGTACAATAACTACTAAAATACTACTTTGAAATAATCGCTTTCTACTTACGAATGATGTATCCTCCTGAACTTTACGTACCATCGAAGAAGCTTCTCTGCATCTAGAGCTGTCATAGTTTTTGTTGAAAAAAAAACAATAATCGGGAATGGGAAATATTTTAACTAGGTTTTAAAACAGGTTTATTGCTACTCTTAATGCGGTTTGCAAAACCTCTCCGAGAGTGGTCCACTTAGCCGGAAGATACTCTTAAAGAGGTTATCAAGAGGTTTTGATGTATGATTCAGTTTTATTGCAAGTTTTATAAAATTGGTCATGAAGATCTCTTGTAGAGCCGAACAAAACTTAAAATGTTACTTGGGACGCCACTTGGGCTGTACCATTTTGCATAAGTCTACAAAGATTGATCGTTGATGTTCTTTAGTGTTGAAGATTGATCTGAGCTATCCTAACCGTAGCCACCACCCAAACTAGGCTAGATAAAACTCTGAACAATCACAGCACAAAAAAGAAACCCCGTAACGTGGGTAGATCACCTTAGAATGGTGCGTTGCGGCGTAAGATCTACCAAATCAAATTTTGATCTTGAAATTTTCCTACCTATAGTAATCTGGCAGTAGTTTACAAATACTCCAAGACAAGGGCGTAGCCAGAGGAGGGCAGGGGGGGGGGGGGGCGTGGCTCATTACTGCAAGCCGCCTTTCAGTGCAGTAATTCTTCCAAGAATTCTTCTAGAGATTCCTCCAGAATTTCCCAAAGGAATACCTCTAGGAACTTCTCTAGGATTTTATCCAGGAATTTCTACAGGAACTTCTCTAGGAATTACCCCAGGAATTTCTACATGAATTCCCCCAGGAATTTCTCCAGGAATTGCTCCTGGATATCTTCACTGAAAGACGGCTTGCGGTAATGACAAGCATAGAAATGTTTTCAAATTTACCATGGTAAACGTGATCATCGACCCACCAACGCTTCTTGTGTGCGTTTTGTTTCTTCTCACATCGGCCGGTTCGATAGCCGAGTGGTAGCGTGCGAGCCTGGTGATGTCAAGGTTTTTGGTTCGAATCCGGTTGCCAACAGAATCTTTTTTTAATTGTAAATCGGGTCCATGGTAAAATTGAAAACATAATTCTATTAAATTGAAACGAAACTCAGTCTGCACAAATTTAGTGGCGTTGGGTATTTAAATTGACCTTCAAAATAGTAATTTCAACCACAAGCCGTCTTTCAGTGTTGCAGAAATTATGTCAGCAATTCCTCTAGGTATTTCTCCAGGAATTTCTCCCGAGATTCCATCAGGAATTGCTTAAGGGATTCCTCCAGAGATTTCTCCATGGAATCTCTTCAGGAAATTCTTTGAAGATTCCACTAGAAAATCCTGCAGAAGTTTCTCCATGGATTCTTCTAGGAAATCCCCTAGGGATTTCATCAGAAATTCTTCAAGAATATTCTCCAAGAATACCTTCATGAATTTTTCAGGGATTCCTCCAGGAATTACACCAGGAATTAATCAAGAAACTCCATCACAAATTATGTCAGCAATTCATCCAAGAGTTACACCAGGAAATCCTTCAGGGATTCCTTCAGAAATTCTTCCAGGATTTTTTCTAGGTATACCTTCTGGAATTTTTCTGGAAATTCTACCAAGAAATCTTCCAGTTTCCCCTCCATGAATCGCTACAGATATTTCTCTAGGAATTCCGCTAAAAACCAGGAACTTTTTCAGGGATTTTTTTCAGGGATTTCTCCAGGAATTCCACCAGAGATTTCTCTTGAAATCCCTCCGGGAATTTCTCAGGAGATTTTTTCAGAAATTTCTCGCAAAGCTCCTCTATAGATTCCTCCAGAAAATCATCTAGAAGTTGTTGAAGGAATTCCTCCAGAGATTCCTTCAAGGATTCCGCCAGCAATTCCCAAAGAAGAACCTCCAACAATTCCTTCAGGCATTCCTCCAGGATTTTATCCAGGAATTTCTCCAAGAACTATTCCAGGAAATTCTTCAGGAATTTCCCTAGGAATTGATCCAGGAATTGATCCAGGAAAAATTTCTTCAGGAAATTCTTTGAAGATTCCTCCAAGAAATCCTCCAGAAGTTTCTTCCAGTAAATCCTCTAGGGATTTCTTCAAAAATTCTTCGAGGATATTCTCCAGGAATTCATTCAGGAATTTTTCAGGGATTCCTCCAGGTATTCCACCAGGGATTCCTCCAGAGATTCCTCCAGGGATTTCTTCACAAATTTATTCAGGATAACCGCAGGGATTCCTTCAGATATTCCTTCGAGAATTTCTCCAGGAACTGCACTAGCAATATCGCTAGAAATTCCTCCAGGAATCTCTCAAGGGGTTCTTTCAGAAATAGAAAAATAACAGAAATAGAAACAGAAATCCCTCAATATTCCTCTGGAGATTCCTCTAGATATTCATTCAGTAATTCTTTCAAGAATTCCTCTAGAGATTCCTCCAGAAATTTCCACAGGAATTCCACTAGGAACTCCATTTAATCCTCCGGGATGTTATCTAGGAATTTCCCCAGGAAATTTCTTCGAGAATACCTCCAGGAAATACTCAAGGAATTTCTTCCGGAATACTCCTGGCATCCTTCAGGAATTATGCCAGCAATTCGTCCAGGAATTTCTCCTGGAAATCCTCTTGGGATTTCTTCAGAGAATCTTTCAGGAAATTCTCCACGAATACTTTGTGGAAATTTTCAGGGATTCCTCCAGACATTCCTCCAGAGATTCCTCCAGGAATTACTTCAGGGATTTCTCCACGAATTTTTCGAGGGATATTCCCAGAGATTCCACCAGGGAATCCTTCAGAACTTCCTCCAAGGGTTCTTTGAGGAAATCCTCCTGGCATTTCTCAAGGGATTTTTCCAGAAATTTCTCCAGCAATTCCTCCCAGAATTCCTCTTGAGATTTCTTCAGGAATTTCTCCCTGAATTCTCCTAGAGATTCCAAGAATTCACCCAAAAAAATGCTCGAGGAAATTCTCCAGGAATTCCTACTGGGTCTAATCCAAGAATTCCTCCAGGAATTACGCCAAGAATTTGCTCAGAAGTTTTTACAGGCATTCCTCCAAGGTTTCCTTCACAAATTTCTCTAAGATTTCCTCTCTCTCTCTCTCTCTCTCTCTCTCTTCATGGCGTAACGTCCTCATTGGGACAAAGCCTGCTTCTCAGCTTAGTGTTCTATGAGCACTTCCACAGTTATTAACTGAGAGCATCCTCTGCCAATGACCATTTTGCATGCGTATATCGTGTGGCAGGCACGAAGATACTCTATGCCCAAGGAAGTCAAGGAAATTTCCTTTACGAAAAGATCCTGGACCGACCGGGAATCGAACCCATCACCCTCAGCATGGTCATGCTGAATACCCGTGCGTTTACCGCCTCGGCTATATGGGGCCCTCTAGGATGTTGTAAAGAGATTTCTTATAAAATTTTACTAGGAATTCCGCCCAGAATTCTTCCAAGAATTTCTCCAGAATTTCCTCCAAGGCATTCTCCAGAAATTTATCTAGGATTTCTTCTAGGATTTCCTCATGAGATCTCTTCAGAAATTTCACTAGGTATTCCTCCCATAATTTATCCAGGAATTCGTGAAGGTTTATTTTCTGAAATTCTGACAGGAATTCCTTCTGGAATTCAAAAATTTCTGGAGGAATTTCTCCAGCAAATATGGCGATCAACTTCATACGGGCCCGAAAAGCCGGCAAATTAAATTAATATTGTTAGTTGTCAAAAAAAAGTTGAGAACCTCTGACACCTTATAAGATAAATTCAAAAAAACTGTTCCAAAATCTGCCTTGCGCCCCTCGTATAGCAAAATGGTTAGAAAAGGAGAACAAAGTAGGAATATTACAACACTAAATCCGGGATCGGGAATAGAGGAACAAGGAGCGGAATGGAAGGATGATGGAGAAAAAGGAGTTAAGCGAGGAGATGGGATGAGCCGAAGAAAAGCGCTAGGCCGATGAGAATAGTTTAGAATGGCAAGCGGAGAAGACGTGCTTGCCGAGGAATCGGGTTGGAACCGCGTGTGACCAGTGAAGTTTTTCGGTCTTAAAGAGGGAGTTTCGAGGAAGATTATTGGAAAAAACGATAAGAGCAAACCGATACATACGAGCTCGCTTTGGCGCACCGAAGAACCAACACCACCCCCCCCCCCCCTCGACTGAGACTGAGACGATTGCCAACATGAGCATGAGCATGAGCATGAGCATAGATGACCGCACAATTCGTAGTTGCTACTCCGTGATTGACCAGAGCAATCGAAATTGCACAAGGAACCAATGAATAGGGCTTGGGACTAGCTTACTATTCTCAATGTACACAGGTCGAGAGCTCTCAACTTTAATAAGGTCAATAACGGCGCCGGCCACGTCCTTACGGTCATCGAGGATGGAAGGGAATGTTAGTAAGACAAACGTTGTTAAAAAGACCGCGAATCGCTGCATCTCCACGTTTGTCTCAGGAAGGAATTTTGTGTTAGTAGGGTAAGGTACATTGTCAGTCCGGGAGTCACCTATGGTTGGTGATATGATTTGACAATGGATCAATATACACAAACCGCCGTTAACAATCGACCACTTTTCGACGCAAGAACTAGCCAAAAAGGAAATTCTATCGCGCGTCTCCACTCCACTAGGGAGCAGAGACCTTTAGTCTATTCCACACAGAAATACACTGAACGCGACTCACTTGTCGGCGCCCGGCTTTTTTCTCGACCGGCGAACCCGAACTAACATTTTTCACTCTTTTGTGTAAATGCAAAAAATGAAAGAAAATATTTATTATCAACTAAAAGTGTATTGGAAACTAGCGCCGAAGGGAAGCGAAAAATTCGGAACCGACTCAACCACGGCGCGCGCACACTCGTCCCGTCGTCGGAGCCCCGCAGAGAGAAGAGAAAAAAAATCGCAAAAATCTAGCAAAGCCAGCGCGCGAAACTTTGCTGCTGCCGAACTACCGCACACTACTCGACTGAGACTGAGACGATTGCCAACAACCGAAATAGTGGTTCCAGCTCTTTCAGTGAAAGTTTTGTGAAGTGTATCCATCGAAACACGGTGCACATCTCCATGAAGATGCTGATGCTAGCGTTCTTAAACCGCGGGCGGCGGGGAGAAGTTTTGACCACCGATGCGGAGCCCCTTCTCTGGGCAGCATGCGACGCCCAGCTATCTGCGTTCTCCACAGCTTACACCATGCCCCTTACTATGACTTCGACCACGCTTGATGCATAAGGTAAGGTAGGCCAACATCTCCTCACCATCTCCTCCTCGACAACAATGGGCCTCAACGAATATTAGAGTATTGTAGTACTAACCCACATCCACATACATGCAATATAGTATTAGTTACTCAACTCTGTGCCTTTAAAATCTAAAAGTGAGAAGGTAATCCCCTTATAATAGTGACTTTGGCTTTCCCTTGTTCACTCCGATCGAATTCAGTTGACAGGTAAGTGAAGGGCGGTTCAGTCTCCCCGGTCAATGCCTACCCTGAGGGTCTAAGAAGGTGAGCTGGCCTGGGCGTAAGGACGCCGATACCGCAGGATGTGTGGAGCGTCCAAGGGTAGTTGCAATATTGGAAGCTGTTAGAGCGTGGGTGGAGCTCTAATTACCGGCCACCGGGGGGTTTTCTTGCCCGCTGTAGCAACAGCGGTGCACCAAATCGATGGAAGATAGTATTTATTCACACCTAGGGTAGTGAACCACTTGGGCAGCGGCCGGTATTTTGGGCCCTCTTCGCTATAACTCAGTCAATTCCAAACCAATTGACTCTCTCTTTCCAACAGTATGATCCAAAAGGATGAATAATTACACTACTTGTCAAGCTTTCTACGGGATGGTTTGTTACAAGAAGGGCGCGTTAAATCCATTGCAACTGTTGGTAGAAGAACCCATCTACAAGGGTGTTATAGTTACTTCTCACCACACTCCGGCTGGCAATCCACTCCGTCGTACAGTTTCAAATCCAATGATGCCCTGATGCACCCTCCGAACCCCATATAATTTTATATAGTCGATAGTATAATTTATTATGATGAAATATGTGTAAAATTGAAATGTGGTATAATCTGTAAGAATTAATGAAGACGTATAATGTAATGAAATGTAATGTAGTGACACGAAATAAGGTATCAATTTGTAGATAATATGAATGAGTGTTGTTCGCTGACGAGTCACATCACGACCTAGATGGTAGGGTAGAACATTAGTATAATGATAATCAAATATTTGAATATAATGTAGTATAATGTAATGTAGTGAAAGCTAATAGAATATACATAATGAAATAAGATATAATATAAGAAACTTACAAAAGGTAGGTGATTATAAGAAATAGTAATTGCGGACGAGAAGTATTATTACAATCGACCTTGGTAGTAGTATTGATTGACCTTAGATCCCTTTAGGATGTACAAGAAAAATATATGAGACACATTCTACCGTGACGTTACAACGTTTTGACGCATTCGTAGTCAGATTGTCCACTATAACTCATGAAAACGAGCGTAAACCTCAAAATATTTTTTCATAGTCGGATTTCTTGTAAAATTTCCGATATATTTGACCTATTGAACATTTAGTTTTCATTAGAAAAACGTGTTCAAAATGCGTATTTGTAGCGTGACGTTACAACGCGCTAGAATCCGACCCTCTCTAACGCGCTACCAACATCTTAAAAAATCTGCTCGGATTTTCATGATATTCTGATTTTTTTTTTCACCATTGAATTTTATTGGTTTGTTCTTCAATGCAATGGAATAAAACATTTAAATTTCGCATTTGTTTTTGGATAATCGACTTTTACATTTCGTGACGTTACAACGCCCGTTCAGTTTCAAACAGGGTTCTGCTCGCGTTGTAACGTCACGAAAATGCACATCATTTTAGAATCAGAATAATCAGCCAAAATTGCCCAAATTTGTGAATATATTATTGCATTATTTTCACTGATCCAAGAGCAACTTTATTCTATTGAAAATTCGTCTTGTGATAAATGGCTTGGAGGGCCAAGTTATTGCTATCATCAGTATGAAAACTCCTTCATGAAGGTTAATGGTACACATCTTCGGCCTAGTACCACCCATATTCATCTAATTTTGTCCCAAAGACTGAACCGTTGATATTCATTACTTCGCACCGCCAAATATTTAGATTTTGCACCATAAAACAAATCACGCCGTCGAATTAAACATTTTTTCAATAATTTATGCAATGTCAATGATTCAATTAAAAAAGCTTTAAGATGTGCGATCAGTTATTGAACCAAAGACATACCTGAGGATCTACATACCAGTTAGAGGCATCAATTTCTGTGATTCCAGAGACAAATAGACCTAATTCTGAAAAAAAAACATCCTATATATGTCAGAGTCACAATTACTTAGAGAGTTGGTGTCTTTGGCAAAGTTGTTTGATAAGTCAAAAACTTACAGCTGATTTACTATTGGATGTAAGATTCTGACACACAGGGCGACGCTTATTAAAAGTTTACAATAGTTTACAAACGATTAGAATTTCTCAAAAAGTTTTCAACAAATTTTGACTAGTTGAGAAACTATTTTTGGCAGAATTTTTGAACACTATATTAAAAGTTACAACATGTTGAATATTTTTTGAATAAATATAAAGTGCATGATTTTTCAAAATTTCCACTACCACTAGTCAGTTAGAATTTTGAACCAAACGGCTTTTAAACTGAAAATTCTTGACAAGATAAACAACTTTTCCAAAGACATCAACATTCTAAAAGTCTAAAGTCTAAGTAATTAGAGTCCTGAGATATATGAGTTTCAATTTCGTAGGTGTTGAGTCTGTTTGTCGGTGATTCTTGTTATATCAAAAATAAATGTAACACTGACGTATAGGGTGTCCCAGAAAGTATGGGCACAACTTTGCAGCTCTGCCATTTGGGAATGAATGCATAAACAAACTTTATTTTGTAACCGTTCGGTTCCAGTTTTACTTGATGGCTCCACCCCAAGTCCTAAATAATTCCTACCTCCTCCTGAATACGACCCTGAAACATAAAAAATGAATTCAATGATGGAATAACGGCACTCATTCGTTCTTGACTGCGAGTGTGTGAGCTTGTTCCACTTCCACTTGTACCTAGTTTTGGCAGAAGTACGTTTAGAGTAGTTTGAGTAGGCAAATAAATCCCAGCCCTGTTACGCGATACTGGTCCACAGATGGAGCTAGGGAGAAATGAATAATAGGGTGTGAAAATCAAAGCATAAATGTCTATCTAAAAAAAAAAATAATGAAAAAAGGCATTCCTTATAAAAGCAGAACCGTTCGATGGAACAGCTTCTTTGTAATAGTGATCCTCAAACGGTTCGTACACGGTAAAAAAAACTGCACTGTGATATGAACGGATTGACACTTGAATTCGCACTACTGTTTAATCAGTTTGTTATCAATTAAATATCATTCGAAAAAGAACATCCAATGCTTCTTCATTTTTAATTGAACTTCACTTCAATTCGTTGTTGACAATGTTTTGAATTCGAATCCAGAATTTTAAAAAATAAAAGTGCTCACCGCACCCAGATTCGATACCAGGATCTTGAGATTCAAGATCATCTGTTTTACCACTACACTACTCCGCAACTCTTAAAGTGGCTCGATTCGAAGCGAAACACATTATCACAGTCATTATCAAATCAACAGCTTTTCACTTTGGATCGTACTGCTTTATACATTAGTGCAAATTGAAGTGATTTTTAGTTTATTTCTCTGGTGGGTTTGTTTTGGTTCTCAAATCAACACTGACAGCATTGCGATTTCAATCGAACAGCCTTTCTGATCATGCTGATTGGGATGTTGAATAGTTAAGGGATTTTTCCCTTACATTGAGCGTGCAGAATTTTTACCGTGTAGTGCGCGCGGTCACTAAAGTAGTTTGAGGTTAGTTTGTGTTGCCTCTTTTGTGTGTGAAAATTGTTATAATTTAGTATCGTTTTATTCTTTTAAATAGGTCCTAGTTCTTGTATGTCATAAAGAACTATTATGCTAGAAAAATGTTAGTAAAAGTATTAGTGGAACGAAAATGTTATGATTAAAACAATTGTTAGTGTGGTTAGTGCTATTGCTTATGTGTTAGTAGTTCCAAAAATCTTATATATGTTAAAATTGTAGCTATTTGTAAAGTAACAAAACAACCGATTTAACGAAACAAAGGAAGACCCACGAATACGACAGTTAATGGCTAGTTTCCACCTGGTACGTACTGCGCAAAAAGATAGGACAAGTAATGATCAAGTAATGATTCCGCTTCAAAATTACTTGAGCTGTTCGCAGATGGCAAGTGAGGAAAAAAGTGTAACACTCGTAACACCTCCCGTGTGAATCAAATGGAGCTGTCACTTTTCCTTGCGGAAAAATAGTCCGCGCTATTATTCCGTAAGGAAAAGTAACGTTTCTCCCCATACTGGATCAATTGTCAAAATTACTTGCGGAAAAAGGTGGAATTTTACTTGAGCGCTCTACTTGGCAACAAGAAACTAAGCTTAAACACGAAGAAAAAGGTAAAAGTTAATAAGAAGCGGAAAAAGTGTATAGTGAGGTTAGGTTTGTGCCGATCACCGGGTACTAATCCAATGCGAAAAGGTCCACGCATGGGACCTTTTTCTTTTGTACTCCTTTTCGAGTTTCTTGCCAGTGAATCCCCGGTGGCGTGCCTCGTGTAAGCTGAAGTGTAGCATAGGCTCCAAAGTCTACATTCTCAATGGCCGTCGTCTCCATCACTTGTGGCCATGTGGAGAGTTGTTTCCGCCATTGCCACACGACGATCATTATGCTCGCTTCCCAGACACTGTTTGGAAGCCACGGGTCCACCAGAAACCACCAGCCCTCCGGAAGCCACAACCTTGGATATTCCGATATCTCTCCGATCGTCGGTAAGGTCACGCGAGCAGATACCAGTAAAACACGTTCGCCAAGCCGGGGCCACCGCCAAACACCAAGCCCCTCCCCCCCCCCCCCCCCCCCCCGTCCTGCGGAGGGATGTCATACACGTTACCACACCCCGTGGCCAGGAGGAAGCTTCAGTACCTACGGGTACTGTCCTCACCAACGTCAAGGCCGCCAATGCCCTGCTGTGATCCGCTCGGTCGTGCTTGAAAGACCATCGACTCCGCTCAAGATCTGGATCGGCTCAACGGAAAATCCCAGTTAAGTAGCCTTGTGTGACGTCACATGAATAAACATTATTGTAAATAGAATAACCACAGAGATAGTTGATTTAGGAGGAAAAACTGCCCTGAATATAACCATTTTCACCCTTTTTGCATGCCCGTCCCCGGATTCAGAAAGGAATCATCACACCTCGCCTTTGAGTGATCACATCGTCTGCTTTATAGATTACAGTGTTTTGATTTCACCATATTTCTCCACCCCTTCAACATCTTTGGATAGTTACTTCCGGTTCCATCAACTCCTATTAAGAACAGAAACTGTGATTCTAGTGTATGTATGTGGTTGAAAAGTCAATATACGACCCTAAGATCCCCTTCCCCCGAGCTAGTGGGTTACAATTTTCACACATATCCTGCCTTAATGTATTAACGTCAAATGCCAATCATTTAAATTTGCATTTAACACTTCGTTTGAAAGCGGTAGAACATTCCCTAAAATACTTTTTAAAGCTTCTGCACAAATTGCTATATTTTTCTATAACATCGCTTAACAAATTGTTTCCTACGTATGAAATTAAGCTCGATTAAAATTCCAAAAAATATTTCCATGTATTTTCATATGCGTATCTATTATACAACCCTTAGTTTGAATTGAAAACATATACTTTTGAACCTGAAATATTAATTTAAACACCAAAATCGATATTTTTGAAAATCCTTTTTTCTAATAGATGAAAACAAGCTTCTGAATATATATCACAGCATGCAGAAAATTACATTATAATTTCACTATAAGTAAAACAAATGCTCCAGCTTTATAAAGTGTGGAAAGAATTATTTGTATTCTTGTTAAAACATGTTTAAAAACTCGAATGTCTGTGGACATGTCTTATCCAGAAATAAAAAAGGCGAATTTTCCAGTTTTCTCAAAATTTTGAAATACCCGTAAGCATAGGCAAAACATATTTTTATAAAAAAAAAATCAATCAACCATCTGAGGGAACATGTTTTCGAATATATCATGTGAAAAAAAATGGCAAATAATGTTTCGAATTTGGATATTTGGCAAAACCGTGAAAAAGTAGTTTGTGCAGAAGTTTTGAAAGATGTTTTTTTTTTTCATTTTAAACATTATGCATGCAAAAACCATTTTTACTGTATAAATTCTTTACGGGTATCAATTAAAATACCTTGAATAAAAGTACAAAAATATAAAAATTGTTGTTTGTCAAGAAAATGATTGTATTTTCGCTATACAAAGTTGTGCCCATACTTTCTGGGACACCCTATAATATCCATCCCATATATTTCAATATCCTAACTATTTAGACAGTTGGTGTCCTCGACAAAATTGTTTGGCTGGTCAAGAACTTTCAATTGATGGGCCGTATGCTTTCAAATCCTTCCACTAGGATGCGCTAGAGGGCAAACACATTTTTAGTTTTACTTATCTGAGGATCGTGATTATTTGGAAAGATGGTTGCTTCATTAAAGTTGTTTGTTAGATCAAGGACTTTAAGTTTAATAGCCGTATGATATTAATTTCTGCCACACAGTGGTGGTAGTTGCAAATTTTCAAAAGCATACCAACTTCAATAATTACCCAAAACACATTCAACAAGCCGTAACACTTTATAAAATATATCAAAAATTCTCAAATCTTGACTGATAGTTCCTCATCTTGTTATCTGTAATTTCTACAAATTTGGACTTGATTGGTTAGCTCTACACAAAGATGGAGCGCTTTAAGCAGAATCATATTTATAACTGTTGTTCTATTAACTCTTATATCTTAGGAATAAGTGAATCAAATCAAATTAAATTTTGAAAGTTAAGAATTATATATATTGATCTTCGATTACTATTTCATTTGAATGCAATATGTCCGAAGTGAAAAAAGTTTCAGCTTGTAGAATACTTTCCAAGAAATTCTAATCCTTTTCCTGCTTTTGCAAAATGGAAACTAACGTCTTCCAGTGGCAAAATCTCGCATCTATTGGTAAATCAACTGCAAGTCCTTTACTCACCAAACAACTTTGCCGAAGAAATCGTATTTCTATGTAATAGGGATCCTGACATGTATGAAATTTAAAATTTGTAAGTTCTCTAGTGTCGCCTGTTGGTGGAACTTTAAATCAAACTATCCATCAACTGTAAGTCTTTGACCACCTTAATAACTTTGTAATTTCGTCAATGTTTCGTCTGTTGGCCACTCATATCACATAAATTTTCGGTTTGAGTGGTATTAGATTCCGATTAAAAAATTTTACAATATCGCAGTTCAATTACATCGTAGATTTTGGCCAAACACCATCTCTCCCGTCCTTCAAAAGTTTACGTAGTTTATTTACCCGCAATGGTACGCAATTTATAAACGATATTTCGAAAAAGAGCTCATACACAACGAGAACGAAACTGTTTTGAATATAGAACTTACGTTTGTCCAATTCAGAAGCCGTCCAAGCCAGAAAGATTTGGTCTTTTCCACAGCACTTTTTTTCGTGACGTTACAGCGCAAACTTCAACCAGGTGAAACTCAGGCTTCTTTTTCTTTTTTTTTTAGTCTCATTTGAAAGATCTTTTCGAGTACAAAGAGCATACAAAATTTCATATTTGTAACGTTTTCCGTATTTGAATAAAATTTAAAAATGTTGATTTTTCGTGACGTTACAACGCAATAAAAACCCATACTATGATCAGCCATATATCAGAGTTGTTAAGTCTTCCGATTAAAAATCTTTTTATGATAAAAAATCTACATACATTTATCTACAAATGATGGAAGACTTTTGAAAAATCAGTGTGTTGGTGTTTAAAATACGATAGTTTGGATGAAAAGTGTGCCTAAAAGACTTAAAATCACGATTTTAATGGTAATCTTAATCGTCGTTCAATTTATATTTATTGTCACACTAATATCATGTCGAATACATTTTTGGATGACAAAAGTAATGTAGAATGTGATAAAAATATCAAATATGCCATAACTCAACTTTGAAAAATCGGTATTGATGATACCGGGCCCATAGAATGTGTCATAAAATAACAACCAACAAATCTGTCTGCATGTTTGTCTGTATCCCAAATGTAATATATAATAAGACAAAGACGTAAAGCCTGTGGACTAGCTCTGCAGCACTTATTAAGCTTTCTACGGGATGGTTTGTTAGAAGAAAAGCATGTCAAATCCAATATAACTGTTGAACTTTAATAATTTTCGATGTCCTTCCATGATGCCCCTGCCAACCACATACATTTACACATTCAATAATATTATTTACTATGATATTATAAAAAAAATAAGTTATATAATTCCAACAGTATGACCCAACTGAATGATATTGAACTTTGCAATATTGCGTTTTTATTATTTACTTGTTATACTTTCTACGGGATGATATGTTACTAAAAAAGCTCGTCAAATCAATTGCAACCGTTGGGATGAAAAAACCCATTTACAAGAATTTGATAGTATCCTCTCACTTCATTCCGGCTGGCAATCCACTGCGTCGAACAGTTTCAACTTTAATGATGCCCTAATGCTCCATACAAATCACTCACATACATATATGGTATACATTGCCAATGGTAATATTTGATACAACAAAGAGTAATATGTATAATGAAAATAAAATAGAGTGTATTATGGATAATACTAAGAACAATAAAATGAATATGAAAAGAAATATATGTTGAAAATCAAGCAGCTCCAACTGAAAACCTATGAAAAATCTATATAAATAAAAATGGATTGGTGTTTGTATGTCACGAATAGACTCGGAAACGGGACAACGGATCTACACCATTCTTTTAGTTTTTCATTCGTTCACGGCTCCGACGTGTTCGTACGAAAAAATAATTGAGAAAATCGACCGGAAACGCACCGAAAACGAGAAAGTTGGAAATTCCATTTTGCGGGCCATTTTTCTGTAGTACTGCATGTCAAAAAACACAGTAGGCAGGCGGAACGACGTTTGCCGGGACAGCTAGTAAGAAATAAAATATGTACACGGTGAAACCTAGTACGATGACGAATAATACGATGCTTTTTCAATCTATATGCACTGCAGCTTTGTTCGGGATAACACATTCCAGCCATACTCAGTAATGATTAACACCCAACGCAAACTTTAGACTCACGAAAACCGCTGAATCTGGGGAAGCTCTCGTTTTTGCTAAATATCACCGACTTTGAGAGGTTCGG
The DNA here is from genome assembly GCF_035046485.1 of Aedes albopictus. Classification (NCBI taxonomy): domain Eukaryota; kingdom Metazoa; phylum Arthropoda; class Insecta; order Diptera; family Culicidae; genus Aedes; species Aedes albopictus. The sequence goes on along the minus strand of NC_085136.1, from coordinate 243,850,205 downwards.
TATTATCTATAAATAACAGTAAATAAAACTTGACTATTAAAAATATTATGACACAAACCATTGTCTTTGGCCGAATATTATTTTAATAACTTCGTTTTGCAGTTGTATAATATTAGCTTTTCTAAGTGTAATACTACATATTATAAGGTACTTTCCTTGACCTGAAAAATAGCTTATAACTGCCAGGCTTACGTCAAATCTAATAAATACAAATGCAAACATTAAAAGGTTTAAGTTTGAAAAGTAGAAAACAATCAATACAGTAATAATATCTAATACAGTTTCTTACCGACTTTGGCAACACGAGGTGAATTTTATGTTGCCAAATTGGGATGTTGCCAAAATCAGTATTTTTTTGGGGATTGTTATCAACTTTTATGCGTTAATTTGGCTTATATTTCAAATATGGACTATTCACAAGCTATAAAACGATCCCTGTAGGTGACGTTCATAAATTACGTCATGATTTGTAAAATTGTCGATTTTGGAAAATTTAATGAATTTTATTTTTTTAAAGAAAGTAAGGCTCAAGTATAAATACATTTCCAAATACAAACGGTTTTCGGTAAAAATTGTTGGTCAAAATTTTTGTTGCCAAAAACGGGAAGGAAATGTTGCCAAAAACGGGTGTTGCCAAAATCGGTAAGAAACTGTAGTTAGGTTACCCATGATCATCTATTACTGTTTGCCAATAAAAAGTGAGCATATTGATAGGAATTACTTATATCAATGTAAAACAATAAAATGTATATTATAACCGACTTGTCGTGGAGCTTTTTTTATATTGATTTCGAACTTTTGATGTTTGGATTCTTGAAACCAAATCTACCAGACTTCAAATTGCTATCAAATATTTGGATCAAAAATGAAAATTGCAAGAAAAATTTCATTTAATCGTCTTGAAATACTGTTTCTTTTTTTTTTTTGCAACTAGGCTTAAACCTGTAATTTATTTGTAATAAAGTTTAGCAAATAAAACAGAAGATTAATAAATAAAATGAATTTTTCGATCTGCAAAATACAGTTCAATCCTCAATACATCAGACTCAATGATAGGCGCCAGGACACCTCCCATCTCAATTACCTAAAATACATATGGAAGGTGTAATTATTAAAAAAAAAAAAGATGCGTATAATGATTATAAAAATAGAGAAATCAAACTCGATAAAAATACATTCAGATAACAAAGAAAAATTGAAAAGCGCAATACAGTCATCTACCGCTGAGTAGAAGTTATCGATTAGATCCCGCTGTGTGTGTATGTGTGGCAGTAATATAACGTAAGAAAGCCCTCTGCAATGTTGTTTTGAAGCTGTTTGAAGAATTGATAGTCCTCATGAAATACTTCAAAAAGAATTGTTCAATGAATCAATTTCTTTTCACGAATGGTGTCTCGTGACCTGCTATAGTTTGCTAGGCACTACGGTGATCTATTTAACCCCAAATAACCAACCGACCATTCATTTGCTATTATCAGCGTGAATGTAATTTACATTCACCGCGTGGAGAGTTGCCTTCACAGCTCGCTCACGACTTTGGTATACGTTTGCGACCCTAATGTTATGGATTGCTGCACGAATTTATTCTGGCCTGCTTACTCTCACACGAAATTTGACGTTTAAGAGGTGTCGGCACCGCTCAAAAGTCAAATTTTCTGTGGGAGTGAGCAGGCCAGCGTAAATTCGTGCAGTGGACCATTCGGCAAACTTTCAGATAAAACTACCGTCAAGGCGCCATTCACCGTGTGCCTTCGAATAATTTTTCATCATTTCCATATTATGATTGAATGATATGACAATTTCCCTTCAATTTCACCAATACAACACTAATGTATTGTTACCATGTCAAAGCGCTCATTAGAAACATTTGAAAGTATCGTTTTGACACTAAAGTGTGTTTACATGAAGCGGGTTTCTGCTCGTTCACTGCATTCATAGTGAAAAAACGAGAACTGCGCTAAGGTGATTTAAGCGATAAACTAAATGTAGTAACGTTTTTATTCCACTAAGAAGCAATTGAATTCACATATTAGGTATGTATTTTGCATTACCGAAGTAAGTTTAACAAGAAAGTACGATTACTCGTACTTTTTAATTGAAACAAAAAGGCACGGTGAATGGGTTCCCTATAAATCAATGGTCTCCATTCACCGTGCCCCATATTGTCCCATATACCTATCTAGAAAAAATAAAAAATTTGAACATTCGTTTTTCTAATAAAATCTTGCAAGTTATTACGAAGAAAATTCCCTTGGCTGGGTTGTTTAGATCATTTTTGAACAAAGTAGAATAAAATTTCTCATACACGGTAAATGGGTCCCTACTACCACGGTGAATGGTGACCTACCACGGAATTAGGCGACCCTACTACCTTTTACTAATAGTACTATATCATCAAATTTTGTGAATAATTTTCTACTTCTGTGGATATTGCTTCAATTTTAACCTATAATGAAGGAAAATGAACGCGGCACCAACAATGTTTATAAGACTGGTGTCAAATGACAGCCCTTATTTGCCCCGAATCCTCTTAGATCCACGGTGAATGGTGCCTTGACGGTACAAGGTTAAATTCATCCATACATTGCTTTTCGATAGCATGCTTCTGAACTGAGATAATAGCAAATGAATGTAAATCTTTGCAAATGAATGGTCGCAACCTTGCAAATAACCAAGCAAATAACTAAGTTGAAAAGCAAATTTATAAATCTATTTGAGCATATCCAAAGCTTTCTAAACTATAGTTGAGTTAGCTCAACACTTACTAAGAAGAGTCCAGTATTTGTTTGTTAATGTAAAACATGCAACTTTAGATTATACACAGCAACCAATGGAGAAACTAACAAATTGATAAATGTTACCCTGGATTACGGTACTCATATTTTTCAAAGGAGCAGATTTGCAATAACGAAAATATATGTTTTTTTTTTCAACTGATCCAGCTGGCTATCTTGGAAAAAAAATTAAGCTTTTTTAAGAACACTATGACAATTTACAACATTTGTTAAACATGAAATATTGAAAATAGTTAAAACAAGGAGCAACTATCTGCCTGTCATTGATTTTATATCCACCCTACTGTCGTCAACCAGTAGTAACGTGCGCTAAACATTCTCCTTCAATCTGCTTTCGTCGGCAAAAAAAATTCTTCTCTTCCACACAAACAGGGGGCAAACAAATTTCAGTAAAGGTAGTGTTCGATATAACTTCCCCCCACAGTTTTCCCTCGGTTATTTATTTAATGGTATTGTTGCAACAGCGACCTAAAGATCGACCTTGCTGTCTTAAATTAGCGATACTAGAGAAAAATTATAGTGTACGTTATACCAAGAGTAAGGGCAACGTGCCCTATACTAAACCTATTTTTTGTGTGTGACAAAACCAGTAACTCATTATTAATTGGACGAATTTCATTGAAATCTTCATTAATGTCGAATACGTCCAAAGTTTAAAAAAAAAAAGTTTTTTTTGTTAACGTCGTTACCTGAAAATCAAACTGTTTGTTATATCGGATAGTACCTGTAAGTTTATATGTTATCGCTGTCACGAATTCAATACTATCAAACACGTGGTATTTTCTGTGTCCATCCATGCTCCGTATTCGGCTGCAATCAACAAGCGAGCGGAGAATCCGCGCAACCATGAATGAACCCCTCAGGTATACAGTAAGGTACCGTAACTTGGGTGAAAATTGGTCACTCTGAAACCGAAGTAAACTTCTAATCATGTACACAAATGTGTAACACAAATGTGTGTAACTTCTAATCATTGTCCACAAATGTTTAGCGTGTCTTAAGAAAAGGGGTTTAAATTGTATTGTTTCAAAATCCCTCAAAAAATTTAAGAAATTATTTGAATTTTTGCATATTTCATATACCAGTGTTAAAAAGTAAATTTTCAAAAACTAAATAAGTGATCAAATAGCCCCTTGTTCACAGTACTGACAAGGATGAATTCTTCACATTCTCTCTTTCTATGTCCAACTGACCGTGATAGTAGCACGCATACTCCAAACCGGCATTTCTGGCTATTATCGCTGTTACAATGTGTGTAGGCTTGGAATTAAGGGGAAGCTATAAGCACCGATGTACCCTAGCACATGGTTTTGCGTGGGAGTTTTCTCGGTTGTAGAAGAAATTCATGCCAATACTCGTTTTATCATACAAATAAAAGAGTGTCAAAAATAGGTTCATTCCCGACAAACTAACTGGGAACAGTCAGTGTCAAATCTTCGTCAAGGTTGATGTGTATAGTCTTTCTACTGCGAAAAAAAATCTCATAACTGAATCAATTCTCAAACAGACAGACAGTCAATTACATATAATTCAATAGCAGATAGTCTTATCATTCACGAAAAGTGTGCACGTACCTATAGCTCATCTCTCCTCTTCTGGACCATTTGAATAACATATTAATAAGCTGATAATCTTTCGCACTTAACAAAACTCCGAGAGACTGTCCACCTCTTATCAGCTGCTCATATGAGCTCATAATCGTCATTCAATCGTCGCGGCGAGTCTACCGAAAAATCAGTAGGCTCTTGGTTACCGGAGCGCGAAACGACAAGTGAATCCATCTCAGCCTCCTCAGTCGGTGATATTACTGCAACCAAAGCAGGCTTAGTTTTCGTTCGTTCGGGTTCGTTCGCTCGAGGGGATCCTTATTCTGGACACAACCGGGCCTGGTGGTAGTCGTCGTCATTATATAATCCATTACTTGGATTGAATAATCCAGGGTTGAGGGTTCTACCTCGATAGTGTCTACAGTGTGTTCGTGTTCACAAGTTCCAGCAGGAAATTATTTAAATTGCATAGCTGTGCAGTTTCGATTGTGGAAGAATAAGAACACCTAAAGTGGAAAAGGTTGAATTCATTATACACTGCCGATTTTGCTGAGTGGTGTTCATTCGGTCCGGTACCTAATACCGATTAGAAATCTGTGCAACCGAAATTCAATCAATTTCTCAGTAAGATAGCTACTACTCAAAGTAGGCTTATTTTAATTTAGGCAAGAAGTTAGAATAACAAAAAATCAACCAACAATGAATCTACCTCGCGTCAATCTGGACGAGCCTCGATACGACCAGAGTACCTACTTGAACCGAGCTAAGCACTTTTTGATCGTAACCAACCCGCTGAATGTGTTCGCCACCGAGGAGCAGCTGGACCGTGCCGCGCGAATCGTCAAGGATTATCGGTGAGTGAATTGTCTTGATAGGTTAATGAGCAGGGTTCTATAGGCGATAAAGTAATATTTTTTGGTAGTCTATCGCGAGATGAAGATGATCACATTCTAAAAGCAAAAATCAATGAAAAGTCATGTTTCAAGAATCTATTACCTTTGCAAGAAACATGGCAGAGGTTCTGGAATAATTGCTAACGCTTCACTATTTATTGCATCAATTTTTTTTCAACGCCTCCATGCATGCAATTTTTATTAAAACTAGTTGTACGTACCCGGCAAACTTTGTCTTGCCTACTGCGTTTTTTGAAGTTTCAAGTTTCTATCCAAGACCAAGTCTCCGGTCACAAAATGTATGGAAGCTTGATCTTCTAAAACTCTCAATTTTTCCATGTTTTTCGCCTCATAAATTTTCCGTGAGCGAAAACTTACAGAACGAAACTGAGACGATCAAAATCGGACCTTCCGTTCGCAAGTTATGCGCGGTCCCACGTATGCCACTGCATTTAGATTTTTAGAAGTTACAAAATGAATTACAAAATCTGCTTCACAAATGCAATATAATTATCGATGGAAACAACGATCAATTATTTAAAAAAAATCTGGGATATCCACAAGTTTCATTCAAAGATTCCTCTTAAAATTCCTTTAAAGATTCCTTTAAAATTCCAATCTGGAATTTCTCCATACGTTACTTTAGAGATGTCTCTAGTAGTTCCTTCAGAGTCAACCAGGAGGATTCAAGGATGCCTCTAGGCGTTTCTAGGAGAAGGTCTGTCAGGTATTCCGACAGGAGTACCTTCAGGGACAACTTAAGGAGTTCTTCAAACATTCTTTCAGGATGATTCGGGAATACCTTCAGGAGATCCATCAGTCCAGAAGATCCTTCAGGGATTCCCATGAGAGGTCCTTCAGAGATCAGTTAAGGAGGAGTTTCTTCAAAGATTTGTTGTTATGTTCCTTCAGCAATTCCTCTAGAAGTCCAATCAGGAATTTCAGTTCGCAGTCCTCGGCGAGATTCGAATGAACTGGATAGTTCACCCGAAAACCTTACGGAGTTTTGCACACCGTCCGTCATTGCACATTGGGCAAAATCAAGCCCAAAGGTGGAAAAAATTAATAACTTTCTTAATACAAGACCCTATGTGACCATCGATGGCTTATTCGAAAGCAAATTTTCTCAAGAATTGGTTGGTGGATGATTCATGTACGGGCAACTACTCTGAAGCGAGTTATAGAGCCCGTTTTACCCCAGTTCCGTCATTAATGAACTTGTATGGATATTATCTTTATAAGTAGTAGTATATAAGTATATAAGTAATGACTCATCGTTTGGAAATGTTTGGAATCGGTGATATTAGGATGAGAACTACTCATATTTGTATGCGTGAAAACTCAAATATTTCCAATACTTTGAGATCAAACTCGCCAAAAATAGTCTCTTCAGAAATAATCCATGTGTATTCGATCATTTATTTAGTTATTGTCACGTAAAAAATCTTTAATAAAAATAAAAAATGAATTTTTACCTTGAAAATATACCATTGCCTAATTTACCCCACAATACCCTAAAATTCCATCATTTTAATGACTTTTAAATACAAGTTCATTAATGACGGAACTGGGGTAAATCGGGCTCTATAACTCGCTTCAGAGTAGTCGCCCGTACATGAATCATCCACCAACCAATTATTGAGAAAATTTGCTTTCGAATAAGCCATCAATGGTTACAGTGACCCCACAATTTATGAATCGGCAAAAATGACCACAGTTTATGGAACACTCCATTTGATCAACATGGTGATTCATAAATAGTGTGCAACAATTAAGGTGATTCATCGGTGTGGGGTCACTGTACATAGGGTCTTGTATTAAGAAAGTTATTATTTTTTTTTTTTCACCTTTGGGCTTGATTTTGCTTAATGTGCATTGCTTTAATCAGTCTAGTCGGTCTAGTCAGCTTCCCAGGAAAGCCGTTTCGTCCATTCTCCATAGCTCAACGCGGTCGAAAACGCTTTGAAGTCGATGAACAGGTGGCGCGTTGGGACATGGGACCTGGTGTTCACGGCATTTCTGGAGGATTTGCCGTACGGTGAAGATCTGGTCCGTTGTCAACCGGCCGTCGATGAAGCCGGCTTGATAACTTTCGACGAACTTATTCGTTTTAGATGAAGGCGACGGAAGATGATCTGGGATAGCACTTTGTAGGCAGCATTCAAAATAGTGATCGCCCTGAAGTTCTCACATTCCAAATGGTCGCCTTTCTTGTGAATGGGGCAGATTATCCCTTCCTTCTACTCCTCCGGTAACTGTTCAGTTTCCCAGATCCTGACTATCAGCCGGTGCAGACAGGTGGCCATACCATCCTTGACAGTTGTTGGTTTAGAGCTGATGAATGGCATCCTTAACTTCCCTCAGCGTGGGAATTGGTTCATTTCCGTCCTCCGCTGCACTGGCATCATCGTTTCCTGCGTTGCCGTGGACTCCCGTGCCTACGTTATCCACGCCATTCAGGTGCTGATCGAAGTGCTGCTACCACCTTTCGATCACCTCACATCCTTCCGTCAAGAGGTCTCCGTCCTTATCCCTGCACATTTCAGCTCGCGGCACGAAGCCGTTGCGAGATGCGTTGAACTTCTGGTAGAACTTCCGTGTTGCTTGGGAACGGCACAGCAGTTTTTCTTCGCATTCCGCTTCTTCCAGGCGGCCTTTTTCTCCCAAAAGAGGCGGGTCTGGTGCTTCCGCTTCTGTTTATAACGTTCAACGTTCTGTCGGGTCCCTTGCTGCCACTGGCCAATTAAAAAAAAAAAGCATCATTGTAGGTTGAAAACCCCTCCCATGGACAATTTCTGGCTACGCCACTGCTTACTGTAGCATTACCGCCCACGCTGCGTTCTTCTCCTCCAAAACCGTTCTGCATTCCTCGTCGAACCATTCCACAGTGGGGAAAAACCGACCCAAAAAGGCACCTAATTATTGCGGCTGATTGCGATCTTTGAAGCCCGACTTTTCCGAATGGAAAAATGCCAAGGAATCGATTGGTGATAGTTTCATCCACCGGAATTGAGTGTAAGTGTCCATTTTGTCCCATTTTCCCCTAAAAAACACTGTTTTTCTGAATTAAATAATCGTTTCAACTGATTGCGGCTAACCAACCAATTTTTTATTGATGTAGAATTGACAGGTGCATTCTATGGGGCATACCTCGACCTGTGTCTTTGACTGGAAATGCCCATTTTGCTTCATTTTCCCCTAAAAATACTGTTTTTCTGGATTAAAAAATAGTTTCAACTGATTGTGGCTAACCAATCATTTTTTCCTAGATGTAGAATTGACAGGAGAATTCTATGGGACACACCTTGATTTGTGTCATTGACTGAAAGTGCCCATTTTGGCTCATTTTCCCCTAAAATACTGTTTTTCTGAATAAAAAAATGGTTTCAACAGATTGCGGCCAACCAACTAATTTTTACCTGATTTAGAATTAACCGGCGCATACTTTGGGGTGCACCTCGATATATGTCATTGACTGGAAGTGTCCATTTTGCCTCATTTTCCCCTAAAAATACGGTTTTTTCTGAATTAAAAATTAGTATCAACTGATTGCTGCATACCTACCATTTTTTTCTTGATGTAGAATTGACAGGTACATTTTTGAGGCTCACCTCGATCCGTATCATTGACTGGAAGTGCCCATTTTTACCCATTTTCCCCTAAAATACTGTTTTTCTGGATTAAACAATTGTATCAACTGATTGCGGCCAATCAATCAATTTTTACTTGATGTAGAATTAACCGGCGCATACTTTAAGGTGCACCTCGTTCTGTGTCTTTGGATGGTGGTGCCCATTTTGCTCCATTTTCCCCTAAACTACGGATTTTCTGGATTTAAAAATAGTTTCAATTGATTGCAACTAATCAATATTTTTTTCCTGATGTAGAATCGACCTATGCATACTATGGGATACACCTCGCGCTATTCGTTAGACTGAAATTGTCCGTTTCGCCCTATTTTCGCCTAATTAGTTCCAACTAATTGCGGTTAACCAAGCAATTTTTTTCCTAATGTGAAATTAATCGATGCATTATATGAGGCACAACTTGTTTTGAGGCATTGAGTAGAAGTGCCCATTTTTCCCCTTTCTCCCTAAAACACTGTTTTTCTCGTTTGAGAGACAATTTCAACTAATTTAAGCTAACAATACAAGTTTTTCCTCATGTAGAATTGATCAGTGCATATTGCCAGACAAACTTTGTGTCATTGATTGGAGGTGGTCATATTGTCCTATTTTCCCCTAGAACACTGTTTTAGTTAGTTGGAACGAACTTTTTAACCCAGAAAAAACAGTATTTTAGGGGAAAATGGAGTGAAATGGGCAATTTCAGACTAATGCATAGCACGAGGTGTATCCCATAATATGCATAGGTCGATTCTATTTCAGGAAAAAATATTGGTTGCAATCAATTGAAACTATTTTTAAATCCAGAAAACCCGTAGTTTAGGTGAACATGGAGCAAAATAGGCACCACCACTCAAAGACATAGAACGAGGTGTGCCCCAAAATATGCGCCGGTTAATTCTACATCAAGTAAAAATCGATTGGTGAGCCACAATCAGTTGAAACATTTCTTTAATTCAGAAAAATAGTATTTTTAGGGGAAAATGGGGCAAAATGGGTACTTTCAGTCAAAGACACAGATCAAGGTGCGTCCCAAAGTATGCGCCGGTTAATACTAAATCAGATTGAAAATGATTGGTTAGCCGCAATTAGTTAAAACTAATTTTTAATCCAGAAAAACAGTATTTATAGGGGAAAATGGGGCAATATGAGCACTTCCAGTCAATGACACGGGTCGAGGTGTGCCTCATGAAATGTACCTGTCAATTCTACATAAAAAAATGGTAGGTAAGCAGCAATCAGTTGAAACTAATGTTTAATTCAGAAACTGTATTTTAGGGGAAAATGAGGCAAAATGGGCACTTTCATTCAATGCCCTAAATCAAGGTGTGTCCCATAGAATGCTCCTGTCAATTCTACATCAAGAAAAAAATGGTTGGTTAGCCGCAATCAGTTGAAACTATTTTTTAATCCAAAAAAACAGTATTTTTAGGGGAAAATGAGGCAAAATGGGCACTTCCAGTCAAAGACACAGATCGAGGTATGCCCCATAGAATGCACCTGTCAATTCTACATCAATAAAAAATTGGTTGGTTAGCCGCAATCAGTTGAAACGATTATTTAATTCAGAAAAACAGTGTTTTTTTAGGGGAAAATGGGACAAAATGGACACTTACAATCAATTCCGGTGGATGAAACTATCACCAATCGATTCCTTGGCATTTTTCCATTCGGAAAAAAAATCACTTCAAAGATCGCAATCAGCCGCAATAATTAGGTGCCTTTTTGGGTCGGTTTTTCCCCACTGTGGCATTCGTTTCGTCGATTTCGTTCCACGAGATTTTGCGCGTATGCCGAGGCGACATCCGGTTATTTTAGTTGTCCTAGTTTGTACCGTGGCGGTCGTCGGTTCCGTACATTGCATTGTTGATGACGGAAAGTTTTGGGCGCAGTTTGACCATAACCCGTCAGGTGCCACGATAGGTCTTGACGTCGATAATGTCGGAGAAGTGCCGTTCGTCAATCAGAACGTGGTCGATTTGAGATTCCGTCTGCTGTGGTGATCTCCTGGTGTAACGATAAGGGAGGCTGTGTTGGAAAAAGGTGCTACATATGGCCATATTTTTGGTTTTGCGAAATCAATGAGTCGTAGGCCGTTTTCGTTCGTCTGCTGATGGGCGCTGAACTTACCAATCGTCGGTCTGAATTCCTCCTCCTGGCCTACCTGAGCGTTTAAATCTCCTATGATGATCTTGACGTCGTGGTTTGGGCAGCGGTCGTACTCGCGTTCGAGCTGCGCGTAAAATGCGTCCTTGTCATCATCAGTGCTTCCGGAGTGTGGGATGTGCACGTTTATTATGCTGATGCTGAAGAATCGGCCCTTGATTCTCAACCTGCACATTCATTCGTCGATCAGCCACCAACCGATCACACGCCTCTGCATGTTGCCCATCTCTATAAAAGCGGTTCCCAGCTCACATGTGTTGCCGCATCTCTAGTAGACCTCTAAACGTTCGCACCATAGATCCTGTCCAACACACCTCCTGCAGCGCTACAATTCCTTCAGTAGATCGGCGAGTATGCGAGTGCTCCCGATGAAGTTGAGAGATGTGCCGTTCCACGTACCGAGCTTCCAATCACAAGTCTCTTTTCGTCACTGTGCTAGTCGCCATCGTTTCGTATTCTGCTTCTCTTGTTGATTTTTCAGTGCTTGTCTTTTTATGGCTGGCTCGCAAGGCCTGACATCAACCCACTAACCCAGGAAACTGGGCTTACCTTCCCGTAAGCTACGGGTTCTGCATAGGCATTTCCTCCAACTACAGTGCTAAATAGCTAGGCACAAGTGCCAGTACTCCCGTTTGTCCGATCAATTATGCATCACATTGTATTATCCCAAGTAACCAAAAGTTCAGATAAAAGGGTACTTTATAAGCTAAGCAGCTCGTTCGAGGTTGCTCATTAGCCTTCTAAGCAGCTTCATTTTTAAGTAATTTTGGAACTTGAAAGTTCACATAAGCACACTGGATAGCCTTCTAAGCAGCTTCTGACAGAACTTTGACAAAATTTATGCAGAAACAAAAATGTGTTTTCCAGAATCACAACCCTGTTCGTGGGTTTGTGATTCATGTCTGGAAATTGCTACTGATAATTATATTTTCACACATGTCGCTGCTATGTAGATTTGAACTGGATCCTCCTGCGTGATAGCTGGCCGACTTACCGCTGCGCTGCTGAAGACACTTGACAATGTCTAGCTTACTTCACTACTGTACAAATGTGCAAAACTAGCTGCCGACAGAAAATCGATTCAAGTCAGACTTTAGCTGCTGTTCACTCAATCGCGTAGGGTTCTCACGCAGCGACTATCGGTTCGAATCCGATGGGCGGCATTTTTTTTTGCTCAAGTCTACTATTCATCGATTTAATAAATTCATATTTGTCCTTTATTCGTGTATTCTTTAATAGTTGTTTTCTGTAAAAGAAATAAATTTAATCTTCATTGAAACACAATGCTAATGAACTGAACTTCTATGAACTTGAAACCTTGAAAGTTCCGACAAAGTTCCGAGTAGCATCTTAAGCAGCTTCAAAGTTCAGCGAAGTTCAGATAAAGTTCCGAATGTAACTTTCTGGCTGCTTAAGAGGCTAACAATGAGCCTTGCCGGAACTTGTGACCGAAGTTCCAGCAAGGCTCATCGTTAACCTCTTAAGCAGCCAGAAAGTTCCATTTGGAACTTTATCTGAACTTCGCGGAACTTGAAAGTGCATTTTGCCATGGGAAGCGGAACTTTCGGTTACTTGGGATGTAATTATACTATAAACTAGCTGCCCCCGGCAAACTTTGTCTTGCCTACTGCGTTTTTTGACGTTTTATGTTTCTATCCAAGACCAAGCCCCCGGTCACAAAATGTATGGAAGATCGATTTTCAAAAACTCTCAATTTTTCCATGTTTTTTGCCTCATAAACCTTCCTTGGGTGAAATCTAACTGAACAAAACTTAAACGATCCGAATCGGACCATCCGTTCGCAAGTTATGCGCGGTCCCACGTATGCCACTGCATTTTTATATATATAGAAAGATACCACATGCACATGCACATGCAAGATTTTTTGAGAATATTTAGATTTTTTTCGAAATCCTCGCATTAAAATCCTCTGAAATTATTGATTTTTTTTTATAATTGAAATAAAAGGTTTGCCAAGGATTTGTAATGAATACCTACTTAAAAAAAAACCTGTGGGCAACATTGCTTCAGATGCTCTAGCGAGCTTACAAAATCCCAATCAGTGAGTTGCTAGAAATTCGTTCTTTCCTTTCAACCATACGCACCAACTTGTGCTTTTTCTACGACAGTTCCAAAGAATAAATTACTAGCTAAAATGTACAAGCGCCAGTTTTGCATTGATTTCCAAGTCAGAAAAGTGTGCTTGTCGATGACTAAAAATAAAATCATTTTCAAATAAAATTTTCACATCAACTGTAGTACCGTAAAATAGGGTAACTTTGATAGTTTTTCAGCAAATTTTCTAAATATTTTTCCATGTAACAGTATTTCCCCTAGTTTCAATTTTTTATAACAAGTACTGGGGTAGGGTAAGGGAGGTATTTTGGACCCCTTTACAGTATGCGGCAGGAAAAAATGCGAAAGTGTTTTTCAACTTCAATCCTTTTTTTTTCGTCCATTTGACGTTACCCCTATATGTGTCAACGTTCCATGATCGCTAATAGGCTAGTTTTCTGAAAAGTTTTTTAAAAATTTTCCCATTTTGGTTACTAACCTTTGCAGGGCGGCGCCTGAAGCAGAAGACAATCAAAAATTTTCAAAACGCAGAAAAGTACACAGGTCGCTAAATTTCGTATCTGATAAAACAAAATATTTATTTTTCTCTACAATATCATCATACATGTATGTACTTATTTCATCTAGTATTTGAAACTACATGGCTCTGGATCAGTGTGGTCTGGTTGTTCATCGAATTTAAGCTATTTTTTACCGTTATAGTCACTTTGTTTAATGACCATTGGGCGCGCAGTTTATTGATACCCGCTAATTAGGCTTACATTTTCACATGTTAAACATCAAATATGTTCATTTTTATTTTGCAGTGCTAGAATATAGACATTGACTGATTCACTGTCATGAAAAAATAGTCATATATATCCCATATTTAGCGTGTAATAGTGCCTTGAACTTTTCGCATTTTTTCCTGCCGCACCCTGTAGGAAGTGGATGAACAATCCAGCGAAAAAAGAAGGTTCTCACTTCAAAATATGGATAATTTCAGTAGGCATTACGTAGAGCAACATGTTTTCTGTCGAAAAAGGCCAAACAGGACTCAAAATTGTTGTAGTAAATATAAGAAATATCAAAACTCCCGAAGAATCTCGGGCTTCTATTTTGGACCACCAAGTGCACATATTTTGACCCACCAAATTAAACTTCAATTGATTGATGAAATGAAAGCCACCTCAGCAAAAATTTTACATAGTTAAAATAACGTGAAGTTTACATCTTTTCTATTCTTTTTTTGAGGCAGGGAACGTTTAAAAATTACGTAACGGTAAAAAAGATTAAATTTTGTTGCAATTGTAAGTTTTAATGCATTGTAGTACGATGTTTCATAAAAAAAAGGTTACGCAAAACGTGTATTTATGATGCATGACGTCAATCCCCATGCATAAATTACGTAACGCTTCATATTAAAGTGTGAAAGTCTAGTGATTTTGCTAAAAATAAGGGCGTTTCACACATATTGTATTGAGTGGAAAGGCCATCAAAAATAAAGTAATTTGAATGATACGTAATTTGTCAAACATACATTAGATAACACAATGTCTCAGTCATCAACTAATTGCCGAGAAGGACAACTTTTCTAAACTGGATGACTGAAAACCTGAAAATTTCAGCTTGTCGAAAAGTTGTTAAGACTCAAATCGAATCAAAATTTTAAAGTTAAACAAATTTTAAAGTTAGAACAAATCTAACCCACAACAATCTCATTGTAAAAGAAACGTATAACAACTCAGATCACGGGAGGTCCCAACTTATTCTATTTATCTGTTTTTAGAGTACATTACATTGACATGAATATTTTCTCCCTTTAGAAGGAACTGTAGAGATGGATCTGACAGGTGGTCCAAAATATGTCCACATCTGATTATGTTGAACATATTTTGGCTATACCTCAAACCACCATTTTAGTAAATATTATCGCTCCACCAAGGTTGAGAAAAGTTTATTTTGAGTTCTTACAAGGCCCTAACTACATTTACATGAAATAAATATTTATTTGTAAAATTTAATACCTCTTCGAAGCCGTCTACAAATTTGTCACCTTCTTTGTTTTGGAAGTGTAAACATTTTCTCTATTTTTGATACTGAACAGCATATTTAACTGACATCCAGAATAAAAGTCATCACATAGTTGAATACTTTTTTTATATATCTTTATTAACGAGATTTTTAGCCCTTGGCTAGTTCATCTCGGGACCCACGCTTCACTTCCCTTCCGAAGGAAGAACTCACATTTTGCGAGTTTGTCGGGAGTGGGATTTGATCCTAGGTCCTCGGCGTGATGGTCAAGTGTTCTAACCATCACACCAGGTCCGCTCCACAGTTGAATACTTTTCGAGTTCCAATAAAAATGTACCAAGATTTAGTAGAGATTATGTGATAAATATCATAAAACTCCCTAGGTGGGCCAAAATACCTGCCCGGTCCAAAATACCTCCACTACCCTATCAGTTACACTGCTCGACAAAATTTTACAAAATTTGGTGTTATGGGATGAGAGAAAAAAACAGGGGTTTGGGACCCTAGAAGTGTCATAGTGAAAGATTTTTAAAAAAATATTGAACCGAGCCTTCACAGTTCAAAACCGGAGTTCGTATGGAGAACTTGGGGTGTTCAATTGATATGTGCATTAGAACATGCCGTGCAAATTTTTAGGCGTTTTCGGTATTTGGGTTAATTTCGTTATTGTCTAATGCCTAAATATATGTACAGCGCGTTCTAATGCGCATATCAATTGAACACCCCAAGTTCTCCATACAAACTCCGGTTTTGAACTGTGAAGGCCCGGTTCAATATTTTTCAAAAAATTTTTCACTATGACACTTCTAGGGTCTCAAACTCCTGTTCTTTTATTTTCTTATCCCATAACAAAATTTAGTGTTGAACGGTGTTATCAATTGCAATTGAAAGATCCGATAATTTTAAATAATTTGAATGACTTTTAATTTTTCATATGAGCGAGAATCAAATTTTCATTTTGGGGTAACTTTGATAGTGCCCTGAAAAACACACCAAATCATTGAAAATAATCACAGAATAAAATCTTACGAGTATGAACATGTTTAGAGAAGCCTTGTGGAAAATATTAGATTAAGTTTGTGGAGTACTGAGCGTAAAAAACAGTTAGTTTTGCTACCAAAAATCATTATCTATGTAAAACTATATTTCTAATGTACCGTTATGATATGATTACATGTTATTCATGGTGAGTTCTCTTTTTTTGGTTGTTTTTAATGTTTTATTAACAAATTTAGAACACATCAGATATAACTACATGAAATCAAAAGGGAATTGCATACTTTTAGGCCTTTATCGGTGTATGGAGATTTATGTCCCAATTCACAAAATTGAGTCCAGTTTGTCCCTGGGCTTGGATTATATCTTCCAGGAAGCTTTGATATCAGGCATGTGGCCGATGTGCTTTGCAGTAATGATTGGAATAGCTGAATGTATAATCAATGGCAAACAATTCTGTAAAAATCAGATCTTCAAGTCGTCTGATATAGTTATACTGATCATGCTGCTGCATAGTATATCGAACATTTGTCGAAGTCATTTATGTGCCGGGAAATTATAATTCCAAGTTGGTGAGAATATTACAAACTGAGGGAGGGTAATAGGCCCAGTCAGACCCCTGAATGGGCAATGTGGGTTAGTGTATGGGAATGCCATTGAAGGTTTGTAATATTTTCCGAGGCTTTCGAAATCCAACAGCCAATGTGATATTATCTCCTATGGTGTTGTAGTGCGAATGAATGATCTCATTATATGGGAATTCGAACCTTGTAATGTATTGTTTATTAACCTCAATTTTCTAAGCTTGACAAGGTTTTAAAGACAAACATGAGATGAGAGAATTGCCTAATAGGAACGTCACATCAGCAAAGCTTTTACATATGCAAATGCTATCCATGGGGTCATGTCTAGCATTTAATATGTATGGCAATGACTGATTCTTACCTAGTAGGGGTACTACAAGACCACGCGGATAATTCGATTAAAGGCTTAAAAAACAAGGTATATGGAGTACATAGCTCAAAATTTCTAGAGCACCGTTTTTTTTTGGAACCGTTTAACGGATATGGCTGAAAATGCATCATACTAGTTGCCCAGTGATTGTCAACAGGGTGATGCATTTTCATTTAAATCCGTTTAACGGTTCTCAGAAACGGTGCTCTAGAAAATTTGAGCTATGTACTCCAAATACCTTGTCCTTAATTGGGGATAATTTATTTTCCAGAACTGAAGGGACGTTTTTTCCGGGGTGACTGGCGAGTCGAAGAAGGTTAAAGTTTCTGTTTGTTATAATTGACAAAATAAACAATCGGGCGCTTTTTTTTCTATGACTTGCTTGGCATTTTGTGGATTATTGTTTTTTGATTTTGGAAGGTATGCGATTCATTATTGAGCCTTAAAATTATTTTGCATCTGAATAGCATTGATATTGTCTAGTCTGTACCAACACCCTAATCCCACACCAAAATACCCTTTTCCTATCCCATGGCGTTTATGTGGTCAGCAAATACTATTCAGTCATTACCCCTCCTTATCATCGGCTTTGGAATGACTTGCGCTCTCATTGCCCCACCAAATGCTGCAAAATGAAAATTCACAAAATTGAGTCCAGTTTGTAAAAACGCACTTCGTTAAGAGATTCAAGGCCTGATTTGGAATCTACTATGATGGATCTACCGAGAATAAGAGGCCATCAATTGAAAAAAAAATTCTGATTGTTTGAAGGGGTTGACAAATGATAGAAATATCATCAATTTTTATTTTTTGCCCAAAAAGTTAAGTATAAACTCGGTTTTAATGAAAATACACTTAAGATGGACTTTCATATGTATAGTTTTCATCTACATTTGCCTTTTTTAACTGGTTGAAGGAATCATAGTTATAAGATAAACTATATCATGCCTGTCGCACTATCAAAGTTACCCGCATTATCAAAGATACCCTATTTTACGGTATTGAAACTGTTCGATGAAGGGGGGAATGAATTTTGGAGAAAATTCAAAAGGGGTACACGGACTGAAAAAGGTTGAAAACCACTGGAGTACAGAGTACCTAAGTGATACTTACCTACTAATATAATATATTTGTCGCAAATCATGTTTTAACTAACTTGGTAACTAATTTATTTACTTTCCATACTTCCAGCGCCGGCAAACCGGTCCCGGACGTCACGTCGGTGGACGAGCTGTGGGCCGCCAAGTACCTGTACGACAGTGCATTCCATCCGGACACCGGCGAGAAGATGCTGCTCGTCGGCCGCATGTCCGCCCAGGTCCCGATGAACATGACCATCACCGGGTGCATGATGACCTTCTACAAGTCGACGCCGGCCGTCATCTTCTGGCAGTGGATCAATCAGTCGTTCAACGCCCTGGTCAACTACACCAACCGGTCTGGGAAGTCCCCCATCAGCCAGGAACAGCTGCTGACGTCGTACTGCATGGCCACCGGTGGCGCCCTGGTGACTGCCCTCTCGCTCAACCGAATGGTGAGGGTAAGTGTTTAATGGGAAATGTTCTCGAAGCTCACGAAGTTCACGGAGACGATTAACCACATATGTTTCTTCTTAATTTCAGAATGCACCGCCACTTGTTGGACGGCTTGTGCCGCTGGCAGCCGTGGCCGCCGCGAATTGTATCAACATCCCGCTGATGCGAATGCAGTGAGTATTTTATATACATGTACATACATAGATATAGAGGGACATTGCGTCTCAACTGGATCTAAATGCGAGCAGAAAGAGGGCTCGTCTCTGGCGTCACGTGTTCGCCGATAAATCCCAAAAGATTATGCAAGGAATGTTTGTGAGCGCGCGCGCGCGCGAAAAAAACACAAAAAAACTGGTGCAAAAATAACGCGCCATTTGTGACACATATTGAGCGTGACGCGCGGTTTAGCATGCCTGCGTGCGTGTCGCCGCTGCCTTAAATGCGACTTTGATTTTTGGATCTGCAGCTCAGCTGACTGCTTCTGACGACTAGTACGCTCACTTGCATGTGATTTGGGTGTAGAGAGAGATACAAAACCAGTAAATCCTGAAAATAGATGGATTTTTGTAAGCATTTATAACAAGAAACTATCCGACGCAATATTGGATGATGTTTTGTGGATAATGGAACAAGAGCAAATAGCTATTCTTTGGCTAAATGAGTGTCACGTATAGTGGGTCCTTTAGTAGTTGATTTATATAGCTTCTCATGTTACATTACTGCATCATTATCAGTAAATAATCAACGATCAGCTTTCGCTTCGCCTGCAATCGCTGAGTAAATAAATTCTTAACTGTTAACGCTCGTGGGCCCTGTTAGCACTGACCGCGGTTTTAACTGTTATCAGTGGGCATAACCTCGATGACAGCGAAGGCCATTTCACTGCAAAGCAAAGTTCAAGGTTTTTTTCTCATCTGTAGAGCCTTTTAACCACTGCGTCCATTATTTAGGAATATTGTGGTATAACCCATATTAATTTGGGTGCTAATCGATTATCCTGACACAATTGAGCTGTGATGAACATTGGTTGATATAGCACTCGATCCCAACTAGGCATAACTCGTTTTATAAAGTCTATTACCCTGTTAGTATTACTTTGCCAAACTTCCAAGGACTCTATTAACCCTTTTCCAAATATTGACAACCTTTGATTGGACAGCTCTCCACAGCTGCAGAGTAAATGTTCAGCGGTTTCGATTTCACCTTGGCAAAAAAGACACTCAGATGATTGGATTTTTCCAATCTTGTGTAGATGGTACCTACTGGGGCAGTGACCGTTATTACCCTCAGGTCTTCCTTGTTTAGATTTAGTATGGTCCTGGCTTTTGTTGCACTAGGTGTTATAAATCTATTTGCAAGTCTGGATGTATCCGTGGCATTCCAACTGGTTTCTACCATAGACATTTCCCATATTTTTAGTTTCGTCCTAAGAGCACACTCAAGAACTCCACAGAATGGTTCTGGGCCTTTTTTTTTTCTAAACCATAGAGGAAAAATCTGCTCAACAGACACCCCAAGAAACAGAACTAACTGAATAGCAGTTTCTTAAGCTAAAGTTTGCTGAAGAGTGGTTTGTTCCACTCTTATGCAGTAAAAATGTTTGTTGGGACCCTAACAGGAACGATAGGGTAGGGGTTAAAGTTAAGGTAGTTAGGGGTTAAGGCCGTCTTCTACAACAATAGTAAAAGCCAGGACTACTCTCTCCTCGACCGACTAAAACACATTCTTATGGTTGCCAAACGTTTCATCTCTCCGGAACCATCAAGAAAGCATTGCTTCAAAGAAGGGCTAGTGCACATCGCACCCTCAAGGTTAGCTGCGTAGCCTGCAGCAATGAACATCGATGACTCGCTTTGGAGAGTCCGTCACGGTAGCATGCTGGCGCTTAGCCAGTTTCCCGAGTGATCCTCACCACTCCCTTTGTCCTTGGAAGGCGGGCAGGGTCAACCCCGCCCGCGCCCAACTGCTTAGCAGACTTCAAGAACTGATGCCCACGTGCAACCCGATCTGACCTGCCCGCAAAGGAATGGTATCTCTATCCTTCAGGCCCTATCGGATGCACCCGAAGGTTGCAGACAGCAGGGTCTCGCCTACCCCGACCCTTACCGGGGACTCCTTTCCAACCGAGGGCTCGGATCCAACCCAGTAGACCGACGCCACGACAGCACCGTTACCGGGACTTCCTCTCCGCGGCCACTTAATCGCTGTCGATCTCGACCGCAGGGCACCGTTATGACCTACAAAGCCGACTCCGAACCCCTGGACCACCTCTTGTACCGCATCTGAACTAGCCATTCTCTGAGGCCACGCGCTCCCTACTTTGTAGCTCCCAGACGATATGGGTGATATCCGTTGAAACGGCGTTTCAGCTAACCTCATCCCTACACTCCTCTGGACCAAATTGTCCGGAGTTGTGTCCTCCCCGCATGTGGCAAGCATGCGGTCACGCATTGTGCGAATACGCGGGCACACGAACAAAACGTGTTCCGCCGTTTCCTCTAAACCATTGCACATTGGGCATTCGGAAGAATCCGCATGCCCGAAACGGTGTAGATACTGTCGGAAGCAACCATGACTTGAAAGGACCTGTGGTAAATGGAATGTAACTTCCCCATGGCGCATATTGGTCCAACTATCTACCCTCGGTATCAACCTATGGGTCCACCTTCCTTTGGTGGAACTGTCCCACGCGCGCTGCCGTTTGACCATAGAGACCATTCTGGCAGTCCTGTGTATGCCTCTTGTGCCGCGCATTTGAAAGCACTCCATGTTCTCACTGATGAGGATGCCGATAGGCACCATACCTGTAATGACGCAGAAAGCGTCGTGTGACACGGTACGGTGCCTCCTCAGGCACATAAGCCGGTTCGCAACCCTCAGGCACATAAGCCTGTAAGTACTTTCCAGCTTCCGTCAGTAGCATTCGGCACTTAGCGCAGTGCCCCACGCAGGGCCTAGGTATGAACGTAGCAACACCCAGAAGCTTGCACTTACTGGCGTACACCGCAGAGCTATTGGACATCATCCGGAACAGTGCCGCAATAGCTGTGGAGGTTCTTTTACAGGCATAATCGACGTGGCTACCGAAGGTAAGCTTATCATCGATAATCACGCCCAAGTGTTTAACGGAGCGCTTTGACAGGATAGAGCACTCACCTACACTGATCTCCACCTGCTGCTCCGACTTCGGGTTGTTAACAACCGTCACCTCAGTCTTGTGGTGACCCAGCTCCAGTTTCCTGGACCGCATCCACACCTCCACAACCTTGATCGAGTGGTCGGTAGTCAACTTCACCTCCTCGATCGTTTCATTGTAGACTTCTAACGTAATGTCGTGGGTAAATCCGACAATCTCCACTCCCACTGAGTACTCTAACCTCAACACCTCGTCGCACATGACATTCCATAGCACCGGACCCAGGATGGAACCTTGCGGGACTCCTGAGGTTATGTGAAATCACTTCCAACCCACCTCCGTGTCGTAAACTAGTACTCGATTCTGATAGTAACTTTCGAGAATCTTTTACAGGTACCCCGGTATCCCCAGACGGCAATATCAGACCAGCTGGCGCTATTAAACACATTCCTTACATCCAGAGTCACTACCGCACAAAAACGAATTCCCCTCCTCTTAGGCTCGAGTGCTTTCTCTGCGGTTTTTGTAGCCGACAAGATAGCGTCTACGGTGGACCTCCCCTTCCGGAAGCCGTACTGGTTACTCGAAAGACCATTTTAGCCCTCGGTGAACCTCAACATTCTATTGAGGATGATCTTTTCGAGCACCTTCCCCGCCGTGTCTATCAAGCATATTGGTCTATATGCCGACGGGTCTCCAGGTGGTTTCCCCGTTTTTGGCAATAGTACCAGGCTCTGCCTCTTCCAAGCTTCTGGGAAAACTCCCTCGTCCAGGCATTTCTGCATAGCAGACCTGAACATCTCGGGACGGGAGCCTCTGCAATAGCTACTTTTAAGGCCAGGTTCGGAACTGCGTCCGGACCTGGAACCTTACCTACGCTAAAGGACTTTGCTATCCCTGCAAGTTCCACATCGGTGACCCTCTCCTCATTGCCAGCCCCAGTCCACGGCTGTCCTATGATAGGAGGCTAAGGACTAGGATCATGACGCGGAAAAAGCCCCTCGACGATCCCCTCCAACATCTCTGGAGATTGCTCTGTAGGAGCCATTACACCTCTCGTCTTGGCCATAACGATCCTGTAGGCGTCACCCCACGGGTTCACATTGGCACTCTGACAGAGACCCTCAAAGCAGGCCTTTTTGCTTGCTCTTATCTCGGTCTTCAGCGAGGCTTTTGCAGCAGCGAACACCACCCGCCGTTCGTTTCGCTCTTCCTCTGATCGTGCTCGCTGCATCCGCCGCCTAGCCCGTAGGCAGGCGCGGCGCAGGTCCGCAATCGCGTCGGTCCACCAGTAAGCCGGTGGCCTCCCATTTCTAGGGTGGACTCGCCTAGGCATGGTCGCATCACACGCACGTGAGAGCACCGCTACCAGCTCATCGCCGTCTAAACCGAGTAAGTTTCGCTCACAGCGGAGCGCTTCCCCAAATACCACTTCGTCGAAGTATGATGTCTTCCACCTGCGAGGGTTTGGCCTTGGCCTAGTCGCCACTTCTTCTACCCGCTGCCTGCTGTTGTTGTAGTCGTTACTGTAGCGAACCGCCAGGTGGTCGCTGTGAGTGTAGCTATCATGTACTCTCCAGTTCGAACTACTTGTTAAGCCAGGACTACAAAAGGTCACGTCAATAATTGACTCCGCTCCGTTTCGACTATAGGTACTTTTGGTACCGACATTAGCCAAGTCGACATCTAAGATGGCCAGTGTTTCTAGCAGGATCTGACCCCGCTAGTTCGTGAAACGGCTTCCCCATTCCACGGCCCAGGCATTAAAGTCACCCGCTATTACCACCGGCCTTCGCCTAGTTAGCACGGTCCAGCATCTGCGTGAACTGCTCGATCGGCCACCGCGGAGGCACATAACAGCTACTTTGGCAACCACGAAACCCTTATAGGTAGTAGACACCAGCTCCTGAACGGGGTTCAGGGCATACGAAGCTTGATGCTGCACCCTGTCTGGCTAGATTGTCGGCCTTTTCATTTCCCTGAATTCTACAATGGCCTGCCACCCAGTATAATGTTACTTCGTTCCTACTGGCCAACTGCTTCAGAGAAAGAATGCATTCCCACACTAGCTTGAATTGGCACGTGAATGCCCTTAGGGGCCGTCCATAAATGACGAAGTTCCCATACCTAATACATGGTTCATAGCAATTCCAGGGACTCCCCCCTCCCCTAAAATGCTACGTCATTTATGGACGACCCCTTAGCGCAGTTATTGCTGATTGACTGTCTGAGAAGATGCATATTCTTGGAAATCTGTAATTTCTCCTCAGGCAAGTATTAGCACACTCTAATATGGCTTGAATCTCTGCTTGAAACACAATGGGACTACATCCCATTGGTATAGCTTTACTTATACTGGGCCAAAAACTCCAGCACCAGTATTTTCCCCCATCTTAGGCCCATCAGTATAAAATACAGTAGAACCTGGACGTAAGCTTGGCACACCAGAATCCCAAATATAGCGTCTTGGTTTAACCATATTAAAGGGAACGTCATAGTTGGTCTTCGTAATCATCAAATCCTCTACTGTTTTAATACCGTCGTGCGGGGCTACTTTTGAAATACGGGGCTACTTTGGACACTTTTGAATATGTTTTTTGAAATGTAAAATATGTTTCAAATCTGTTTGATGTCTTTGGGACTATTATGACGCAATATTTTCCCCTTCATTTGGTGGAAATTGTTTTTCAAACAAACCCTTTATTGCTTGTCAGGAGGCGAAAAAACATCGAATAAATTATAAAAATATACATAACGTATCAGAACATTTGCTCTGTAAGCATTGTTTCTACAGTTCATAAATTTCAAAGGGTTGCTCAATTCGTGCAAGAAGTATCGACGTAGCATATACAATCGAATATTTGTATCGATACACATTATAAATGACCGTTTCACCTAAATAAAGGATTGATTACCCCAGAAAGCCTTTAAGTCTATATCAAAATATCACGCTGCTCATAATATCAAAGGTAGCACAGAACCACCTAAAATGCATATATTTATTGAAATCATCTATGCTATAGTATACAACAGAATCGGTACAAAGTAGTATTCTAAATAAACCTGAAATTTTAACTGCAGTTTTGTTTTAATTATGAATGTCCAAAGTAGCCCCCCTCTGGTTCTATATGAGATGTCTCCGATTGGTGTATGGGCAACTTTTTTGTTTATTGATGGATTTAGTTCAAATTTTGCATGCATCCTACATACATACTCACAATTATTATGTGTAAAAAATGTAGAAATCCATTCACTACTCTGGGAGTTATAATGCCATAAAGTTGAAAAACCATTAAAAAGTGTATAAAGAAGCCCCGCACGACGGTATTTGAGTTTAAATTGAAGTCTTTGACGATCTTCAAATGTCCTATTAGATAACCTTCTAGCAGTTTGTTGTGACGCAGAAACTGCAGGGCACTTTTTGCCGCTTGCAGTTGAACAAATTGGTGCAATGGTAACATATTGTGAAAGGCATCTAATGCAACCGATGCATCGATGCATCGCGATGGTGTGCTTTTCATTGCCCCTATAATTGATATACTTACTTACTTACCGATCAGGCTAAGGCCGGGGTGGCCTCTGTTGTAGATAGTAGCCGCCTCCACTCCACTCGCTCCATGGCTGTTTGTCTCCAGTTCCGCACTCTGCGTAGGGTCTTCAGATCGTCCTCCACTTGGTCGACCCACCTAGCTCGCTGCGCTCCACGTCTTCTTGTACCGGTCGGATGACTCTCGAGAACCATTTTAGTCGGGTTGCTATTCGACATCCTGATGACGTGACACGCCCACCGTAGCCTCCAGATTTTCGCGGTATGGACGATGGTTGGTTCTCTCAACAGCTGATGCAGCTCGTGGTTCATTCGCCTTCTCCTAGTTCCGTCTTCCATCTGCACTCCGCCGTAGATGGTACGCAACACCTTGGTTGGTCCTCTGCACGTAGGGTCCATGTTTCGTGCCCATAGAGGACAGCCGGTCTAATCAGCTTTTTGTAGATAGTTAACTTCGTGTTACGGCGAACTTTATTCGATCGTAGAGTTCTGCGGAGTCCAAAGTAAGCACGATTTCCTGCCACAATGCGTCTCTGAATTTCTCTGCTGGTGTCGTTGTTGGCGGTCTCCAGTGAGCCCAAGTACACGAATTCCTCAACCGCCTCGATTTCATCACCGTCGATATAAATTCGGGGTGACGGGCGCGGTAATTGCTCCCTGGAGCCCTTTGCCATCATGTACTTTGTCTTCGACACATTAATGACTAATCCTATTCGTCTGGCTTCACTCTTTAGTCGGATGTACGTTTCCCCCATCGTCTCAAATTTACGAGCCATAATATCAGTATCATTAGCGAAACCAAGCAGCTGAACGGACTTCGTGAAAATCGTTCCATTCGTGTTTATCTCCGCTCTCCTAATTACACCCTCTAAAGCAATGTTGAACAGCAAGCACGAAAGACCATCACCTTGCCGTAACCCTCTGCGAGATTCGAAGGGACTCAAGAGTGTCCCTGATACTCGAACTACGCACATCACTCGATCCATCGTCGCCTTGATCAACCGTGTCAGTTTATCCGGGAATCCGTATTCGTGCATAATCTGCCATAGCAGTTCTCGATCGATTGTATCATACGCCGATTTGAAAGCATCTGCGCGAGCGGTTCAGCTTCTCGTAGAACTTTCGTATGTCCTTAGCGCGGTACAGCTCTTCCATCCCTTCGCGATCTCGTTCTTCCTGCTGGCGCTTCTTCGTCCGGAAGACTGAGTTCTGCCTGTTCCGCGCCTGTTCGTAACGTGCCACATTCGCTCTCGTACGATGTTGCAGCATTCTCGCCCATGCTGCATTCTTCTCGTTTTTCAACTGCACCCTAAAATGAAACAACACAGGCTTGTGTACAATGTACACAGGCTTGTGTACAATGTACACAGATTTGTGTACTACTAGATCAGCCTCCACCCCTGTGTCAAATGTACACAGTCACTTTTCTGGCTCTAGCGCGGGTATGGGAGCAAAGTTCATAACTAATTTTCTCTGAACGATGACATGCATTATCAGGTATCGATCAATGCAAAAATAATTGTTAATTTTGTTTTCATGCCAGCGCTGGAGCCGGAAAAGTATCTGTGTACATTTGACACAGCGGTGAGGCTGATCTAGTAGTACACAAATCTGTGTAACTTCTGTAACCGTGTGTTCACATTCGCCGTCGTACCAGTCGTTTCTGTGATTCGGAGTCGCGAAGCCTAGTGCTGTAGCCGAGGTACTATATATGGCAGATCGGATGTCTCTCCAGCCATCTTCAAGTGTAGCTGCGCCAAGCTGCTCTTCCGTTGGTAGGGCCACTCCTAACTGCTGCGCGTAGTCTTGAGCCACTTCTACGTTATGCAGCTGCTCGATGTTGAGCCGCGGCGTTCGACTTCGACGCGTGGTGATAATTGTCGAAAGTTTTGAGCGCATGCATACAGCGACTAAGTAGTGATCCGAATCTATATTCGCACTGCGGTATGTGCGGACATTGGTTATATCCGAGAAGAATTTAACGTCGATTAGAACGTGGTCGATTTGATTTTCTGTTTGATGGTCGGGGGATCTCCAGGTGGCTTTGCGAGGGAAGAAGGTGCTTCGGACTACCATGCCACGTGAGGCTGCAAAGTTTACGCATCGCTGGCCGTTATTATTCGATACGGCGTGCAGGCTGTTTCGCCCGTTTACCGGTCTGTACATTTCCTCCCTTCCTACCTGCGCGTTCATATCGCCGACAACGATTTTCACGTCACGCGGCGAGCAACCATCGTATGTTTGCTCTAACTGCGCGTAAAACCCTTCTTTCTCGTCATCAGGTCTCCCTTCGTGTGGACAGTTGACGTTAATTATGCTGTAGTTGAAGAAACGGACCTTAACTCTCAAGATGCACATCCTTGCGTTGATCGGCTGCCACCCGATCACACGTTGTCGCATCTTGCCTAACACTATAAATCCTGTTCCCAGTTCATTGGTGGTGTCACAGCTTTGGTAGAAGGTAGCCGCTCGATGCCCGCTTTTCCACACTTTCTGTCCAGTCGAACAAAGTTCCTGCAACGTCACGATGTCGAAGTTGCGGGGATGTAGTTCGTCGTAAATTATCCTGTCACATCCTGCGAAACCTAGTGACTTACAATTCCATGTTCCAAGTTTCCAAACGTAGTCCTTATTTCGTCGCGTGGGTCTTTGCCGATTGTATCGAATCGTATTTTCTCCTCCTGTAATTGATATACATGCAAGTTTTTGAAGCTTGCTTAGTTTCTTTTGAGTGGTTACCTCGATTGTTTTATGCCACCATACAAGTGAAGCATATATAACTTTTGGCCGGACTAATGCTGCTTAAATCCAGTTTGTCATGTTTGGTCTCAGCCCCCAGGTTTTCCCTAAGGCTTTATTGCAAACCATCTTTCCATCAACGTCAACAAAGTCCTCTGCAAAGTGATCCTTAACAGGATACAGGAGAAGGTTGATGCAACTCTCCGACGACAGCAAGAAACAGGATTCCGTGCCGGATGATCCTGTGTGGACCATATTGTCACGCTCCGTATCGTCTTGGAGCAAATTAATAATTTCCACCACTCTCTCTATATTATGTATCCTATCATCGCTAGTG
The DNA here is from genome assembly GCF_035046485.1 of Aedes albopictus. Classification (NCBI taxonomy): domain Eukaryota; kingdom Metazoa; phylum Arthropoda; class Insecta; order Diptera; family Culicidae; genus Aedes; species Aedes albopictus. Next base: position 243,821,845 of record NC_085136.1, on the reverse strand, counting down.
TTTCTCATCGTAATCGACGAGATCCTGGTAGGTGCGATTGTGTGGGAATTATCGTGGAAACAGAGTAAAGTAAAATACGTCCAGTCAACTATCACATTCAGATTCGTCTATTTTCTTGACCATCATCAACATTAAAAACATAAACACAGACCTTGACACAGACAATGTTCGAATTCATTTTTCGAAGACAGATTCTGTCACATACCCGCAACTGGAACACATCGCTTACACTCTAACAGATTGATCGTGCATGTAGTTGTCCGATTGTTATCTGTTTTGGAATTTAGCTGAATCTACTTAACTTTTTTTTCTGACAAAAAAAAAGTTTTCTCATTTTTTGAATTTTATATCTATTTACAGAGAACTTCAAAATGGCGTCACCCTGATCGATGACGATGGCAAAGAACTTGGCCAATCGGTACGTGCAGCCAAGGAAGGCATCGCTGCCGTCACCTTCAGTCGTATTCTTATGGCAATGCCAGGCATGGGTAAGATACCAATATGATCTATTATCTACTACATATTACCATGACTAAACAAAATCAACTTTTCACCCACAGTACTGACCCCGGTTCTGATGAACTCCCTGGACAAGCGGGGCTTGCTGAAGCGCATCCCGTGGGCCAACTCGCCCATCCAGATCCTGTTCTGTGGCTTCTGCCTGACGTTCGCGACTCCGCTGTGCTGCGCCCTGTTCAGCCAGAAAGCTTCCATCAGCGTGGACAGCCTGGAGGGTGATCTGCGCGAGAAGATCCGTAAGGATCGCCCGGAACTGAAGGTCGTTTACTACAACAAGGGCTTGTAATTTTCCTCGACCGACCGATTCCGGCTACAGGGTTTGACTGTAGGCTAGAGCATTTACTCAACAAATTTTAGGACATGTCGAATATATTGCAGAATATGGATCGCAGAACAGGAAGAAATCGTGCAACAGACAATAATTTATGAAGCGCATCTACTGCTGTCCAACAATGTTTCGTTCTTAATTTTCTGTTTGCGTTGTAGTAATGTTAAGCGAATAATTGTTGTCTAATTAATTATTCTGTGGAATACATTTTGTCTATAATCTCGTCTGAAAGCTATCGTGCCATCTACTGCATTTAGTAAACTTCTGCTGGTCAAAGAAAATAGTAAACTTCATTCCAGTCAATAGCATTGCACAAACAATCGCCGGGCATAGAGCAAATGAAATAGCCCTTAAAAGACGTATTTACAAGTAGATTTTAGTAGTAGAGGACTATAACTTTGTTGATGGCGTATTCATCGCTTTTTTTTTTTTGTTACCGTTTGTGGAATCTGTGTCTGGAAATTGTCTACTTGTAGCACAAATAAAATAGAATGGTTTGTGAAAAAATGTGTTGCAGCTCATTTTTTGAAATGATGACCTCCCAGAGCCGGAATTAGGAGGGAAAACGATAAGGATTTAAACCCAAGTAACCATTAAGTCGTGAAAATGGCATTAAATCGGTTCTATAGTCTAATATAGAACCTGGCTAACAGAGCTAATTGGTTCTATACCCGGATAAAAACTAACCATAGGGTGTTTAGTGAAAACCATCCCTGCACCATACAGTGTACCAGCTACAATAAAGTGTATTGTAATGAAATGGTTCGCTAAAAGCTTTGCACATTGTACACTGAACGGCGGCTTGCAGTGAAAATTACTATTCTGAGGGTCAATTTAAATACACAACGCCACTAAATTTGTGCAGACTGAGTTTCGTTTCAATTCAACAGAATTATGTTTTCAATTTTACCATGGACTCTATTTTCAATTAAAAAAAGTTTCCGATGGCAACCGGATTCGAACCAAGACCCGAATAAAAAATATTGTACAAGCACAAGAGATTATATTGTAACAGCGCTATTTAAAACAGTATGTATATGTACAGTACAGTATATTGTAAAAATAACCATAAACATACAGTTCAATGTACTGTTTTTACCCATGAACTGTTTTCGAAGTTTCTACAATATAATGTATAGGTTGTTCAGTATCGTAACATTACAACAAATATATTTTTTCCATATATTTTTTTTCGCAAAACAATAATGTATACAGTATATAGTGGTTTTTCGATTTTGTCACGGTTCTATTTAATCACGCTCCATTATATCACTCTCGATTCTAGCACGGTATTTTTTTCGAGTTTATCCCGCTATGATAATTGATAGAAATATTTCCAAATACATATTCCAAACTAGATAGAGCATAAGTATGCTACTTTTGCACATAAGTAGGGTTCACGCACCAGTTTCGGTCAATCTAAGCGAAATTATTCCTGAAAAAAAATGACAAATTAACCAATTAAAACTACCAATATGCCAATATGATAGGTGTCAATCTGTACTATGGCCAAAACTGATGCTTCTACCCTAAATGGTTTCAGTGACAAAGGTGATAAGGGATTACAGACTGAACTCGATTATCTAGAATCGCATTCTTAAACATATCAAATAATTATCAAACAAACGAAAAGCTGCATAAACTGCAATTTTAACTCATTTCAATCAAAGTTAGTTTGACAAAATTCAAGCTTTAAAAGGTATTCCGTTCGCAACTTCATATAAAGTTTAGGAAGATTCTTAGCATAAGAAAATCCGAAAAAATTCGTCACAATAGACCATCAAAATCACTCAAACGGCTGTCACGAAATAATCAATTATCATTTGCTACCATGCAATTACCGATAGCAAGGATGTCATAACTTAAATAATCATGCTTATTCTGCTCGGCGTGCGACGTGACAAAAGTCGTGTCGCATGTGTCACCCGATTCCCGTAGGCGGATGCGGTGACAAGAGTCGGTGTGGGTGAACACCGATGAACTCTCACCGCATTCCCACAGTCGCTTCAGATCGACAAATGTCGCATTCAAGTGACGTTTGCGCGTGAGATTTGTCGCATCCTCAAGAGGTGTCGACAGCCTAAACAAAATTAGTAAAACATAAATAAACGGACCGGTAAGTATTTTTATAAATTTGGCTTAATCTCGTTATTTCTTTTGATAAAAAACATATTTCGTTGTAATTGTAATTTGTAATTTGTTATATTATTCTTTTCATATATGTTTCAGATGGAACGGTGCATCGACCAACCAACTGCTGGTGATTCAGTGGGCAGCAGGTGAAAACAGCACATCCTCATCCCACCATCGCGAAGGGAAGGAAAATGTTAAGTTGCCCAGGAGCCTTTGCTGATCATCGTTTGGAATCAACTCGCAGAGGAACGTAAGGCGAGGTGCGATCACAAAATGTGAAACTTTAGCATAACCGAATGGACAACACCGGAACACTGGAAGTGAACTCGCTACCGGAGGTGCGAACTCCTATCTTTGTCGCTTCCAACCATCAGTCTGTCTTCGCCTCAAGAAAATTGCCGGGAAGAGCAGATCCGTTCAACGCCGAGCAGTCTCCGAACGGATGTTTGGATTTCTCCAACAGGATCACAAGCAACCAAACCAGAAACACCCCACCTCCCCCCCCCGGAGATGTTCAGGATCGTTCCAAGGAGCAAACGGATGGCATTTGTTATATCATCAGTTAGTTCGGGATCGGAGGGAGAAGGCGCTGTAACAGAACATGGTTGGACGGTCGAGGAAAGTGATGAAGGATTTACAAGAAGGAGTTTTGTTTTAGAAACATTTTAGAAACATAAAACTCATTGTATATACAAAGGCATATGATCCAAAATAAATAATTCAGAATACTTTTTTATTTGTACAAATATTCCGCATTTGCATTACAAATGATGCCAATTAAAAACCGAAATTTAAGTTTAAATTTTATCGGAGATTCTCCCACATAATCCTCTGGCTGTGATTCTTCTTAGTTTTCTCTTTAGATCAGTCGGTCTGTTTAAACCCTTTGGGACCGAAGTAGTCATATAACCCAATTGAAAAAAGGCTGTATTAAATCACCCACTTGATAAAAGTGAATTCTTTCTTTGACAAAGTTATTAAAAACCTAGTCCTCTACTTAGAAAAAATGCTGCATGGCAGAAGATTCTCGATATCAGAAGAAGTTTTGTGCCAGAATGAGCCTAGCACAAATATATTTGTACTGAGATGGTAGCGATAACACTCAGTACCTGCGGAGGGAATAAAAGCCATTTTGTTTTATTTGTTGTTTCAACAAGTTTTGTCTACCTCGTTAAAGCTACAATAGTGAATCCCTGGAGAAATTCCTAAAAGAATTCTTGAAGGAATGTCGGGAGGATTTACTGGAGGAATATCGGAAAAAAATCCTGGCAGAACCCCTGGAGGATTCACTGGAGGAATCCCAGAAAGATTCCTTGGAAGAATTCCTGGAGGAACTCTCAAGGGAATTTCCGGAGATGTTTCATAGCGATTCCTTGAGAAATATTCCTGGAAATATTTTTGAAGAATCTGGAGGATTTCTTGAAAGGTTCCCTGTAGGATTTTCAAGAGGAATTCCAAGTAGAACCCTTGGAGGACTTTTTAGAGAAAAACTATTGGAGGAACCGCTGGTGAGTTTCTGAGCGAATTTCTGAAGGAATCCCTGGATGAGTTCCTGATATAAATCCTAGAGGAATTCTTGGAGGAATCCCTAGGGTATTTTTGGAGGGATCTCTGAAGGAAAACCTGGAGAAATTCCTAGAAGAACCTCTGAACGAAGCCGCGTAGGAATTCTTGGAGGAGTTCTCCTGAATCCTAAAAAATAATGGACGTCATATTTGAATTGTCCCCAGGTGGTACCTCTGGAAAACATTTGTTAAGGCCCGAACGCAATGCCGACCGAAACGGAACGGGAACGAAAGGCAGTTCGTAATAATTCCTTCAGCGGTTCTCCAGAAAAACTTGCAGAAGTTCCTCGCGAATTTTTCCGGCAGTTGATCCTTCAGGAGTTTCTCGGGAGTATCTCCAGAAGCTCCACGGGAATTTCAGCAAAAGTGCCTCGAACAATTCTCCAGGAGTGTGTCGGGAATTTCTCCAGTAGCTTCGGCATTTTTTTAAGGAGTTCCTTTGGAATTCCCCCAGGACTTCATCGAGACTTTCTCTAACAGTTCTTCAGCATTTTTTTCCAGAAGTTGCTCGGGAATTCATCCAGTAGTTTCCAGGAAATTCCTCTAGGATTTTCCCGTATATTTCTGCAGGAGTTCCTCGGGAATTTCTCCAAGAGTTCTTCCGCAGTTCCTCCAGGAGTTCTTCCGGAAGGAATTCCTGAGGAAATTCTGGAAGAATCTCCGAGGAACTCCTGAAAGAATTTTCAAGAAACTCCTGGCGAAATTTCTAAGGAACTCCTGAAAGATTTTCTAGGGAACTCCTGAAAGAATTTCCAAGGATCCCATGGAGAAATTTCCAAGGAACTTCTGGACTCGCTCCTGGATGAATTTCCAATAATCTTCTGGAGGAATTCCTGCGAAACTCCTGAAGGAATTCCTGAGAAACTCCTGAAGGAATTCCCAAGGAACTCGTGGAGGAATTTTCAAGGAACTCTTGGAGGAATTCCCAAGATACTCCTGGAGAAATTCCCTAGAAACTTCTGGAGGAATTTTCAAGGAACTTCTGGAGGAATTCCCAAAGAACTTTTGGAGGAATTCCCCAGGAACTCCTGGAGAAATCCCCAAGGAACTCCTGGAGCAATTCCCGAGGAACTCATGGAGGAATTCCCAAGGAATTCATGGACGAATTCCTGAGCAACTCCTGGAGGAATTCCCGATGAACTTTTGAAGAAATTCCCGAGGTACTGCTGGATGAATTCCCGAGGAACTCCTGGAGGAATTCACTAGAAACTTCTGGAGGAATTCCCAAGAAACTCCTGGAGAAATCCCCAAGAAACTCCTGGAGGAATTCTCGAAAAACTCCTGGCGGAATTTCTGAAGAACTCCTGGAGGAATTCCCGATGAACTTTTGGAGAAATTCCCGATGAACTTTTGAAGAAATTCCCGAGGAACCCCTGGAGGAATTCCCGAAGAACTCCTGGAGGAATTCCCGAGGAACCCCTGGAGGAATTCCCAAGGAACTCCTGGAGGAATTCCCGAGGAACTCCTAAAGGAATTCCCGAGAAACTCCTGGATGAATTTCCAAGGAACTCCTGGAGGAATTCCCGAGGATTTCCTGGAGGAATTTCCAAGGAACTTCTGGAGGAATTTCCAAGGATCTACTGGAGAAATTCCCGAGAAACTCCTGAATGAATTTTCAAGGAACTCCTGGAGGAATTCCCGAGGATTTCCTGGAGGAATTTCCAAGGATCTACTGGAGAAATTCCCGAAAAACTCCTGGAGGAATTCTCGAAAAACTCCTGAAGGAATTCCCGATGAACTTTTGGAGAAATTCCCGGGGTACTGCTGAATGAATTCCCGAGGAATTGACTAGAAACTTCTGGAGGAATTCCCAAGGAACTTCTGGAGGAATTCTCGAGGAACCCCTGGAGGAATTCCCGAGGAACTCCTGGAGGAATTCCCGAGGAACTCCTGAAGGAATTCCCGAGAAACTCCTGGATGAATTTCCATGGAACTCCTGGAGGAATTCCCGAGGATTTCCTAGAGGAATTTCCAAGGAACTTCTGGAGGAATTTCCAAGGATCTACTGGAGAAATTCCCGTAAAACTCCTGGAGGAATTCTCGAAAAACTCCTGAAGGAATTCCCGATGAACTTTTGGAGAAATTCCCGGGTTACTGCTGAATGAATTCCCGAGGAATTGACTAGAAACTTCTGGAGGATTTCCCAAGGAACTTCTGGAGGAATTCTCGAGGAACTCCTGGATGAATTTTCAAGGAACTCCTGGAGGAATTCCCGAGGATTTCCTGGAGGAATTTCCTAGGATCTACTGGAGAAATTCCCGAAAAACTCCTGGAGGAATTCTCGAAATACTCCTGAAGGAATTACCGATGAACTTTTGGAGAAATTCCCGGGGTACTGCTGAATGAATTCCCGAGGAATTGACTAGAAACTTCTGGAGGAATTCCCAAGGAACTTCTGGAGGAATTCTCGAGGAACTCCTGGAGGAATCCCCAAGGAACTCCTGAAGGAATTCCCGAGGATTTCTTGGAGGATTTTCCAAGAAACTTCTGGAGGAATTCCCGAGGAACTCCTGGATAAATTCCCGAGAAACTCCTGGATGAATTTCCAAGGAACTCCTGGCGGAATTTTTGAGGAACTCCTGGAGGAATTCCCAAGGATCAACTGGAGGAATTCCCGAAAAACTCCTGCAGGAATTCTCGAAAAACTCCTGAAGGAATTCCCGATGAACTTTTGGAGAAATTCCCAAGGTACTGCTGGATGAATTCCCGAGGAATTGACTATAGGAACTTCTGGAGGAATCCCCAAGGAACTCCAGGAGGAATTCTCGAGGAACTCCTGTAGGAATCCCAGAGGAACTTCTGGGGGAATTTCAGTTTTTTGTAATCCCAGTGAAAATAGTATTAAAACTATTGGAAGGTTTTATGAATTTATTATATTCGATTGGAAGCTATCTGGAAAACGACGAAGCAACCCGAATAAATTGAGCAGACCGCTGGTTCGAAGCAGCCTAATAATGATTGGTGTGTCTGAACATTGGCCAAAAGAATCCTTTGGACTTTACCCTTCCACGAACAACACCCATACATCTCCCATTCGCAAAACAGTCCCATATGAATAGGGAACCTAGCAAAGATGGGACTGTTACAAGGGGAATGACATATCCTTTTCTAACCGGAATATCCGCATTTATCCGCTTCTAACCGTCGCTAACCGTTGCTAAGCGAGCTGCTAAGTGAGCAGAACCCGCATAATCGTGAACCATTCTACTACTGTTTACCATACTGTTCGCTACAGTTTACTACAGTATCTCAATAGTGTGGTATAACATCCAAGGTAACAATAAACCAACAGTACCATGAATGTTTTGAACAGTGTGGTAGATGGTTATCGACCAAATTACAATATGGGGAATAGGCGGTTAAGTTATGTTACCATAAAAAATCGCCGATTTTCTCGAACAAAATTTTTCGCTTACAGTTTGACAAACGGTCAACATACTATCCATTTTTTTGCCCAGTCAACTAACAAGCAAACAGTTCTAGAACAGTTGAACTATAAAATCGAAATAAAAATAAGCAATGTATGTGTAACAGTTGCTTTATAGTGCATTATAGTTTCATTGTGACTAGTTTTCACATAAATGTAATAAAAAAATAGTTTTGCGATTCTGTAACATTATGTTTATTTAGTAATATTTTGTTACAATGAAGCCAACGCTTGTTTTTCTCTTTTACACTAAAATGTTTAAATCATACTGAATTTTTTTTTGTTTACAAAATTAATTTCCCTAAAACACTTTTTCCACTTGTTTTTTTTTTGTCATTTTTTTTCTTCTTTTTACCACTGTGCACTTCATGCAAATTGAACTTTTAAAACTTTTCTGCATTTTAAATCACAAATCTTATTATTGTCATAGTTTCAAAGCCAATTTCTCGCCCACAGAAAGTTCATGCTCGATAGGCTTCGGTTTCAATCCGGTAGCTTCTCAACCTTCAGGTTCATCTCCAGGTTAACTTAATCCTACAGCTGCGAATCCTGCCGATTTCTACGCCTTTGGGATTTATCCTGGAATTCATCTTGACGTTCGAATAACTGAAATAAATAATAAATAATCAATTTTTTTTCTATTATTAAACCATATTGCAGCTTACCTTTTTTGTTGCTGGTGAGTATAAGCAGTCGCAGCGGATATTCTACATCCCTCCCGGTTTTCGTTTGCGCAAACCTCGGTTGATGGTGTCCACTCCGGAAAAAGTATTTTGGAAAGCCGCAATGCGAATTATTGATCGTAATTAAACTGCTCAAACGGATAATAACGACAAGAATCTGATCATGTCGACCGAAAGCAGTACAAAACTGGCGAAAGCGATTTGTTTTATTTTTCTATTTTTATGTACTCTGACAGACAGCTCAGCATCATCGCACGAAAATATCGCTCACAAATACTAATGAGTGCAACCATCTGACAAATTGTTAAGCATTAGTTTTATACAGTGAAAATGTATATGAGTTAGTGAGTTGCGCTATTGTGAGCATGAACTGTTTGGTATGCGGTGACCCTATATTGCCACCATTCATCACAAGTTGAGCCTCCATATCGTTCGACAATGTGTGAACACTTAAACATACTGTTACTGATTGACATGAATTATTCAAAATGTTTTGTATAGTGTATAGGGCAAAATTTCCAGGGGGATGACGAAGGGCCAGAATCATCTACCCAGCATTCAATGCAACATGGCGTCCAATGTTTTTGTTTTGATTGCTTAATTCATGGAAAAAATGCGCTGGAAACATCGACACTGCTTCGCTGCTACATATAATATCGTGCAAAGTGATAAGGAAACAGAAACAATCATCAAAAACAACGATTTCGTTTGAAATGTGTAATTTCTGAAATAAGCACTAGCAACACACGAGCCACACACCCGAAAATCAGGAGCAAGTTAGGGTAAACCGACCAGAAAGTGGGTACCAAAACGCGCCGTACCAAAAATCAAGAGCAAATTTTCAATACGTCCTAAGTAACATTTAGATTGTATCGAGAAAATCAAACTCAAAGTTTTGGGTTTCATTTTAAATTCCTATTTAACGATCAAAATGAATTCAATAAAACAAATACACGTAAACGATGCTAAGAAACAGTATTTATTGTTTCCTTAATAAAAAGCTTGTTAAAATATAACACAACGTTATTTTTTTGCATTAAAACAATCTTACGACATTTAGTGTTGGAAAATATAAATAAGTCATTTTGTTAAGTCATTCTGAAATCTGTCGGGTTTCTTACGTCATGTGCGTTACGTCGCGTTACGCGAATTCATGTTACTTTCGTCGGTGTACTTACGTCGTTCAGCCAGCTGTCATGTTAGATAAGTCATGGTTGATAAGTTGTTTTGATTGAAAAATTGGCACTTAAGCCAAACGGGTTCCACCAGAAAAAAAGGTATTTTATTACGTTTAACAGAATGATTTTATTAATTAATGATAATTTTCTGTTTCAGCAAGTGTTTTCCACGCAACAGCGGTGCCACAGAAGCTGTTGCGGCAGGATTAACTACCGCAGAACCAGCTGCTATGTACGTTTGGTCTTCTGCATGGGGGCCGCCCGTGGATACTGTGGCACGAGTGTTATTCTGTGACAATGAAACCGGGAAGCAAAGGACCACTAGTGCCAATGCCATCTGGTCCCGCTAACGACATCTCTGTGCTTCAACAAGCCAGCCACCAGTGACTCCACTTTTCGATTACATTTGCCGTTTAAAAGAGAACCAGAAACACCGTTGCCAGTGAAAGCGTCGATCAAGCCGTGTGAATTTGAGGTCACATGACTGAGGCACCTTTCGGTATGGCTTCTTCATTAATATCGGCACATAGAAACCAACCAAAGATTACTTTAGCTACAGCGTGCTGAAGCAGACACAGAAAGGTGTCTCATGCTGTACGAGGCGACTCTGTTCTTGTTCGGTTTCTGTATGAAAGAGAACTGGTCGTTCACACTCACCGCTAGGTCTGGAAACTGATGAGCCTAGGCGATGGAGAGGAGATGTCCCACTACCAGCTGAAGCCGAAGAAGCCTCACTTACATTGTCGGGTTTCTTACGTCATGTGCGTTACGTCGCGTTACGCGAATTCATGTTACTTTCGTCGGTGTACTTACGTCGTTCAGCCAGCTGTCATGTTAGATAAGTCATGGTTGATAAGTTGTTTTGATTGAAAAATTGGCACTTAAGCCAAACGGGTTCCACCAGAAAAAAAGGTATTTTATTACGTTTAACAGAATGATTTTATTAATTAATGATAATTTTCTGTTTCAGCAAGTGTTTTCCACGCAACAGCGGTGCCACAGAAGCTGTTGCGGCAGGATTAACTACCGCAGAACCAGCTGCTATGTACGTTTGGTCTTCTGCATGGGGGCCGCCCGTGGATACTGTGGCACGAGTGTTATTCTGTGACAATGAAACCGGGAAGCAAAGGACCACTAGTGCCAATGCCATCTGGTCCCGCTAACGACATCTCTGTGCTTCAACAAGCCAGCCACCAGTGACTCCACTTTTCGATTACATTTGCCGTTTAAAAGAGAACCAGAAACACCGTTGCCAGTGAAAGCGTCGATCAAGCCGTGTGAATTTGAGGTCACATGACTGAGGCACCTTTCGGTATGGCTTCTTCATTAATATCGGCACATAGAAACCAACCAAAGATTACTTTAGCTACAGCGTGCTGAAGCAGACACAGAAAGGTGTCTCATGCTGTACGAGGCGACTCTGTTCTTGTTCGGTTTCTGTATGAAAGAGAACTGGTCGTTCACACTCACCGCTAGGTCTGGAAACTGATGAGCCTAGGCGATGGAGAGGAGATGTCCCACTACCAGCTGAAGCCGAAGAAGCCTCACTTACATTGAAAATCTTTTAAGCGGCGGAAACTCTCAAAAGTAAAACAAGTGCAAAATTATTCTATTCAAAAAAAAAACTACATTAGTTTTGAAAAATATATAGTTTTATATCCTGCAATAAACGGTAACGGTATGTCCAAATTACTTGAAACACCCTATAGTCTTTGACCTATAATCATATGATCACATAACACCCAGAGTCTAGAAGATAGCAGTTGAGGTACCTGGACCTACAGGTATAATCAAGAATTCTACTACCATTAGGTTGACACTACATAAATCAACATTTTCTGATTGAAGTCTCTTCCTTTACATGAAGGAATATACCATGAGTTCACCTAACAATAATGCATGGTTCTCTTCAGAAATTCCATGGCAATTTAAAGGGGTTTTCCTAAACAAGTTCCTCCAATTTATTTCCACGAGTTCCGGAATTCCTGCAGAAGATCCTCAGGAATTCCTCCAGAAATTCCTCGAGAGCTCCTGTAGGAGTTCCTCTGGAATTTTTTCATAAGTTTCCCGAGAATTTCTGCATTCCTCCAGGAATTCTTCTACATGTTCCTCCAGGAATTCATCGGAAAATTCTACAGGAGTTCCTCGGCAATTCCTCCAGGACTTTCTCGGGAATTCCTCCAGGAGTTCTTCGGGAATTCCTCAAGGAGCTCTTAGGAAATTCCTCCACGAGTTCTTCGGGAAATTCTCTAGGAGTTCATCGGGGATTCCTCTAGGAGCTCTTTAGGAATTCCACCAGGATATCCTCGGAAACTCCCCCAGAAGAAGAAGGAGTTTCTCGAGAATTTATTCAGGAGATTCTCGTAAATTCCTCCAGAAGTGCCACGGAAATTCCTCCCGGAGCTCCTCGGTAATTCTTCCAGGAGAACTCCTTTAGATGATCATCGAAAAATCCTCCAGGAGTTTTCAGAAATTCCTTCAGGAGATCCATGGAGATCCTTCAGGAAATCGACGAGAACTTCTCCAGAAGATGGTCAACAATTCCTCCAGGAGTTCCTTTAGAACTCTGGAATTCCTTCAAGAGATCCTCTGGAATTTCTACAGGAGATCTTCGGTAAATTCCTTGCCGGAGTTCTTCGGGAATTCTTGCAGGAGTTCCTCGGGAATTCCTCCAGAAGTTTATCGAGAATTCTTTTAGGAATTCCTTAAACAAAATTCTCGGGAAAACCTCCAGGAGTTCCTTGGGAATTTCTCTTGGGATTCCTCGGGAATTTTCCGAGGAGTTACAAGGTTCTTGGGAATACCTCCAAGAATTCCTTCAGCAGTTCTTCATAGTTTCTCGAGGTTCTTTTCCGGCAATTCCTCGAGAATTCCTCTTGCCCCAGAAATTCTACTCCAGGAGTTTCCTGGGATTTCCCTACGATTTCCTGGAGGTATTGTTGGGATTGTTTATAATTCTCAAAGGATTTTTTTTTGGAATTTCTCTAGAAACTCCTTGGAAATTTTTCCAGAAGTTCATCGAGAATCCCATTTTTTCGGAAATTCTTTCGGAAGATTCTCAAGAAATGTATCAGGAATTTATCAGAAATTCATCTGGATATACCTACCAGATGAATTTCTGATAAATTCCTGATACATTTCCTGAGAATCTTCCGAAAAAATGCTATTGGGATTCTCGATGAACTTCTGGAAAAATTTCCAAGGAGTTCCTAGAGAAATTCCCAAAAAACTCCTTTGAGAATTATAAACAATCCATTGACGAATTTTTGAGGAACTTCTAGAGAAATACCCAAAAAACTCCTGCAAAAAAATCCGATGAACTCCATGAGGAACTTCTTTAAAAATTCCGAGGAATACATGGAACAATTTTCCAAGGAATTTTCTAGCAGCTCCTATAATTCTAGAGGATCCCATAGAGGAATTCTCAAAGAATTTCTGGGAAATTTCTGAAAAAGTTGTTGGAAAACTCCCGGAGAAAAATTCCGAGGAATTCATGTAGAATTTTCCGAGGAACTCCTGGAGGATCTCCCGAGGAACTCTTAAAAAAAATTCTCAAGGAACACCTAAAGGAAAGAACTTCTGAGGTAATTTTCGAGGAACTCTTGGAGGAAAGGAATACCCGAGGAACTTCTAGAGGAATTTCCAAGGAGCTCCAAAGGAATTCCCGAGGAACTCCTTGAAGGAATTCTCGAGGAACTTCTGGAGAAATTCCCGAGGAACTTGGACAGAAATTCCCGATGAACTCCGGAAGATCCCCCGAGTAACTCCTGAAGAAATCCCAAAAACTCCAGTAGAAATTCCCGAGGAATACATTAAGGAATTTTCTGGGAGGAATTCTCGAGGAATCTGGAAGAATTTTTGAGGAACTCCTGAAGGAATTCCCGAGGAACTTCTGAAGGAATTCCCGGATAAATTCCTTCGGAACTGTAGAATGAATTCCCGAGGAACTACTAGATGAATTCCCAAGAAACTCATGGTGGAATTCCTGAGAAACTTCTGGGAGAATTTCTGAGGAACTCTTGGAGGATTAACTGAGGATGTCTTAAAGGAATTCCCGAGGAACTTGTAGAGGAATTTCCAAGAAGCTCCAGGAGCTTTATCAAGAGTACTAACTGGATAAACTTATTTAGGGTCGATTACTTAAGCGTTAAACCAGGTTTAATTATTTGGATAAACCTGGCTTACCGGTTAAGCCGAGGTGAAGAAATTGGCCCTCAATGGGTTATGGTGTTGTTTTGACAAAATTAATTACGTTAGGAAGAAAATTGAACGGTGCTTTATTCCTTCATCCTACCATATACACGATCTTAGAAGATAGAAACGATGATGAGAGAGTTTTATATATTGAGCCGGGACTACAGGAGCCGCTCGATTTCCTCCTTGGTTAGATGAACTTCCTGGTGTTGCGGCTGCTGGTGCTTATCAACTGCTGGAAATGCTGTGATTGGGCCTGCAGTTGGGCCACAATCTGCGCCTGGTGTTGCATATGCTGGTAAAGTTGCATTTTTGGGGCGGGTTTCTCTCGCTTCGAAAGATTTCTGCTAATCGAAGGCGTCGTCCTTGCCGTTCCAGCCCACGGTTGGGATTGATTCTATTTTGCAGAAATGATTTAGTGACCTTGGTCTCCGATGAGGTGAGATCAACTATTTTGTATTGAAGCGGCCGGCCCAACAGGAACGATAGATCTCGGGTCAACTTCACCAGTCGTCGATTTTTCTGAAAAAAAGTAGTTCTCAATTAGTCCCATTCAATTCAGGATAACTGAATGCCACCACCTTACCGGCATTGAAGTTGCAACGCAGCACGAACTATACGATTGTCCCAGTAATAGCTTGTAGGACAAGGATCTCAGGCCGGATGTCCAGTAGGTGCATTTCGAAACCATCCGACATTCAACGAAGTTCGCTCTGTGTTACGATAGCAATCCGACCGCTGCTGGAAGACCTTCTCGATAAGGTACCGTGAATCGTTCGAAGCACTTGGACCCCGTAATGTGTACTATTTTCTCGCGGCCACCGGCTGCATATCTTTGCACTGCTTCTTGGTTGTGCTGTCCATCAAGGTGAGGTCCAGTGAACGTCGAAAGATCAATATTGGTATGCAGAAATGTGTCGGCCTCAAGAACTATCAAGGTGTGTACTGATGTACTGGGCCGATCCGGTAACGGCCATCACCGTACTAAGGCCACCAACCGATCCAGCAACAGGTCCAACGCTTTGACCCACAACACCGGCAAGACGTAGAATCTGCGGTTAGAGAGAAAACGCTTGTTGAAATAACGGGTTAAAAATTGTAGTCACGATCATCAGAACTTACCCGCCGCTGATGCTTTTTTTTTCTTTGGGGTGTCACTTGGGACGGCTAAGACCGATCTTGGTCCGCTCCTTGGTCCGCTCACCCCATTGGTACTTTGAATTGCGTGGGAGGACAGTGTCTTTGTTTTGCCGTAAACGCTTTCGTATCTTGTTTACATAATTTTTGTTACTTAGGACGTTGTGACAGCGCACTTACGTCAGCTGTGAGTTACGAGCGTTACATAAGTCATTGTACCAACAAAGCGACACATATGAAAAGTGCTCACTTTGCTACTTAAGTCAGATTGATTTTCTTCAATTTCAAAAGGTTTTAACAACTGTTGAATTGTGATGTTGCTACACATCATTAAGCAGCATATTAGGTATCTAAATATGCAAAAATCTAAGTTTTGTTTATTTTGTTACTTAGGACGTATTGAAAATTTGCTCTTGAAATGATGTTGGGTGAAGCGGCGATGTACCGAGTTTGACAGCCGTGTCACCCCACTGAAAATTTCATATTGTTGAACATGAAAACAAATGTATTTGGTAATGTCACATTAACGTTTAGAGGAAACTTACTGTTTGGAACGTATGACAAGCTGTATTTTTCTATGCGGGAAGTTAGACGCGGTTAGCGACGGTTAGAAAAGGATAAATGCGGATATTCCGGTTAGAAAAGGATATGTCATTCCCCTTGGACTGTTATGCGAGTGGCGGCTGCATATTTCTTTGACACCTAGATCTCGTAGAGCTTTCTAGGTACCTATAGGTATATGTGTATACACATCAGTCAAACGATTGGTCAAGCATGATGTGGCCAATGACCAACTCACTCCGTTTGACGTGATGTTTATCACGAACGATCAAACATTGCTCAATCCTGAACGAGTTGATTGGTCGTGTGGCCGAGTTTGACCAACCGTTTGATTAGGGATTGGATTAGATACCAATGCTAAATGCTAAGCAAATTGAGGATATCTGAAAAATAATGAAGATAAATAGCGAAAATAAAACTCCAGAAGATATGGAAGCAAACATTTTGAGGCTTTCTTGATTAATCTCCGGTGCCGGTGAAAAATTCTTTGCAGAAATGTATCACAAACATTATACCTGACGTGGTTTCGTGCCTGTAGGTGATTCAATCTGAAATAAGTACTAAATATATGTATTTTAAAACGTATGTGTGATATTTTGTGAATTTATTTTCATTAATTACAGTATCCACTCATGTAATCAATCTTCAAAATAGACCTTTAATATTCAGATACACTAGAGCGATGTTTCGTAATATGTTAAAGATGAATCGTTTATCCTTCTTCAGTGCGGCCGTAAAATAAATTATTTACATTGCATATTGCAATACATGCACGACATGCAAGAACATTTGAGAGCCCAGAGTCTGGTACCTCCAAAGGATCTCCTATTGTACAAGTACAAGTACAGAAGTAGTTGTGGAACAGAAATCCGACTGTAAATCTTCCCGGGAGTGTTGCCTTGAAGTCCTCCTGCTTGCCGTGTACGCGGTGCTCACGATAAATGTGCAGTGCATGCCAGCCCCGATTCGTCATTTCCCGGGGGCTGTATTATAACATTCCGATGTGTTCTCTTATTATGTATTTAACTGCAAATTCCTCCGCTACACATTGACTTCGTCGACTCGATGAAAACTCTTCCATATCCATGGTGGCCACTTCCATCTGAGAATTAAATTTCACAGAAATCTGCTGTAGGTAAATAATAATCATGAAATTGCGTATAATTTAAGACTCACCTTGGCTTATTTAGATCCGTTTTCATGATCTGATGCTATTTTGTGCAATCTAAACTTAAAATCTTGCAAACTTTCCGAAATTGAAATCGTTTTCAACAAATCAAAACATGAAAACAAGACCACATTCGAAAACTGAAAAAGGGCTAAACGTAGTAACCGGTTGAGTTGTTGAAATGTTTATGAAAATTATTATACACTTTCATTAAACGGCCGTACGCACCTAATTAAGAGTTATTTGAAATTATTTGATAGTTTTCCATACATTTAAGCTGAGAATCTTGGAAATAAACGGTAATAAAACAAAACTATTTTTCTTGTTTTCATTGAATACGCCAAAATCGAAGCTTTCACCCGAAACACAGTCGGTCTGACAGTTCTTTGCATGAACTACACGCTTGTTGTGGTTCATCCCCTTTGTCGCATCAGAAATGAAGCTCTCACCTCACTCGAGACGACAATCGGAATCGCGTGACAAGAGTCGTGTGACGACGAGGTGAGAATTGTCGTATCGTGTCACACGCCACGCAGAATAAACGTGAATACTCAAAATTGAAAGTGCTACTCATTGCTTGCTCACTCTAGGAAACTTTAAAGTGCCATTATTTCAGACTTCATGCGTTCCATTTCATGTGGCTCCATTTCGTCTTCACTAGTTAGTTGAGGCGTTGAGGAGATATTTTCAGACTGCTCTAATGCAGCATAAATACAGTCTAGGATGACTTCTTGATCTTTATTGACGGTTGGCTAAATTTATTTTTCAAAATGCTGCCTGAAATTTTCAATTTCCATTTCGTGGTTTTATGTTTCGTTCGTTTTATATTTGCTTTTTTCGATTCAGGTGTATTTTGAGCAATATAAACATCCGCAAAAAATATGTTTCAATTTTATCACGCTCCAGTATATCACGCGATTATTTTTTGCATTCGTGATAAAATCGAAAAAGTACTGTATATACTGTTGAAAAACAGATCGAAAATAGTTATTTATGCAACAAGTTGCAAAATGATGATTTTTTCAGCATGAGTCGTACATTTATCCAACGAGGCTTGCCGAGTTGGATAAAAACGACGAGTGCTGAAAAAATCGAGTTTTGCAACGAGTTGCATACAAAGTTTTTTTGCAATTGCGAAAAATACCCATTCAGGATAATCTTCCTAGCCACACCAACACGGAATCAGGATAAACCACGTGGAAGCATTCATGTACGACAGCGTAGCTTTTATGTTTGATCAGGTAGCACAGACAGGTAGGCTATGGCGTAGTAGGTGTCACTGATTTTCATTTCCCGTCGTCGTCATCAAACAGCAGTATTCAGGCAGTTTCAGCTAGTCCTTCTACACCTGATCTGCAGCCCGAGTCAGAATCTTAATCTTCCTGATTTGGATTTGAGTGCTTAGTGGATGTAGAAGCAGCAGCTGTACTAACTGATAATGTGACAGTTAATAAAAAAAAGTGGTGGTTAGCAAAAGTGCCGAAAGTGTTACTTTTCAGTACTCAAAAGAGTGCCGAAAAGTACTACTTTTCGGCACTTTTGTTTTAGTGAAGAAAAGTAGGCCGTTATATGGTTGTTACCGCGAGTGAAAAGTAGGGGAAAAGGCAACGCAATTGCAAAAAAATAATTTACAGTAGAATAATAGTTATTTATGTAATGAGTTGCAAAAAGTTGATTTTTTCAGCACGAGTCGTACATTTATCCAACGAGGCCTGCCGAGTTGGATAAATACGGAGAGTGCTGAAAAAATCGAGTTTTGCAACGAGTTCCATACAAAATTTTATGCAATGATTTTTTCATTATACAACTCATTTGAGTTGCATAATGTTCATAATGCAACTCAAATGAGTTGCATAATGAACATTATGCAACTATTTTTCATTATGCAACTCATTTCAGTTGTATAATGAACCGGTACGGAAAAATAAGTCATTATGATACTGAAATGAATAGTATAAAATAGAAATTATAATACTGAATTGCATAAAAGGTATTTGTATTGCAACCAAACAATTAGAATCAACGTACATGTTTTGTTTTGAATGGTATAAACATAGCTAGTTTTACTTGAAATGGAATGGTGCGGTAGTTGTTTTACAATAAAAACAATGAGACGAATATTCATGAGCGCAAATATTCTTTATTTATGACAACCTTCATTTACATCGTAAACCTTATGATTGTATTGTACCGAATTCAACGTACTTAAGTGTTTCGAAACATCAATTTAAAGTCAATAAAATGTTTAAATAAGTAGTAAACCAGATGTCTTAACCCTTTCCTTCCCACGACTTTGAACGACTATTTCTATGCCAAGAAAGGGTTTCCGAAAAAAGTGCTCGAACAAAAGTTATTGCAAATTAGCCAAATTTTTCGAAATCAACATAAAAAATTTTAGTTGTAAATCAATAGCATTTTGATTGTTTTTCAATAGTTTTACTATTGAAACAAGTAGTTGGAAGTTGGGTTTACCTAATGAGATTCCAATCATATTTTAAAAACAATTGCATCATATTCATCTAATTTCGTTTGTCTCGAGTTCGTCGAAAATTGATGGTGCACTAGAGCAACCATGGGAAGTAGAGGGTTAAGAACTGCAGATCCAAGAGATATAGCGGGCTAGGTATGTAGAGTGCGATGAGAAGAATACGATTGACGAACTTTATCTTTGACGTAGAGCCATCTTTAACGTATGGACTGGACTGAACACTGAAAGAACTTCTAATATAGGTTCGTCTGCGGGTTCGCTTTTTAACCTAACTTATACATGAATCGAACTTGACAGTTTCCTCATGAGTTGTTATATATTGCAAACTTTAGTCAAACTCCGGCCATTCTGTTTCTGGTCTGTGAAGAAAGTCAGGTCCACGGAACCAACGAGACGTTACGTCTATGCTGGGACCTTTACCCCACTTGGTAGCGTCGTCAGCCGAATTATGTTGAGTGGGAACGTATCTCCATTCAGTGGCTTCCGTCTTATTTAGAATTTCTCCCACGCGGAACGCCACGAACTGTCGGTAGCGACGATGTTGCGACTTGACCCATGCCAAAGTAGTTTTTGAGTCTGTCCACATTACACGGCGAGCGATCGAGAATGTATGGTACTCCTTAACCGCCTTAGCTAGCCTCGCTCCTAGCAGAGCGCCCATCAGCTCCAGACGTGGTACCGATAAAGATTTCAATGGTGCTACTTTCGCCTTGGCCATCACCAGTGTAACGTGCACCCTTCCTCTTATGGTTGCTCGAAAGTAAGCGGCGCAGGCGAACGCTTCCTCACTGGCATCCGTGAAAACATGGAGCTCTACAGGATTGATCTCTGCAGAAGTGAAACCAGGAAAGTAGGATCTGTGGAGCCTCATCTGGCCGACCTCCTCGAACAGTTTTATCCACCGGAGCCACCGCAAACGAATAGCTTCAGCGACTTCGTCGTCCCACTGGGTTTGATTACGCCAAGTGTCCTGGATGATCATCCGTCCCTGGATCGTGATGTGTGACAGGATTCCCTGTGAGTCAAACAGGCTCATGACACAACGCAGGATGTTCCGCTTCGTTGGAGCAATATCGTGCAGTTGCTGGTTGCTGACAAAGGCAATGCTGTCTTCCTTTGGCAGCCATAAGAGACCCAAAACGCGTTCGGCTCCGCTTTCTGAATCGATGCTGATAGCTTTTAGTTGTTCTGCACTGGGTTCCCCGACCCGTTTAAGAAGAGCGTCCGAATTGGAGTGCCAGTTCCGGATGCAGAAACCTCCACGAGCATATACTTCCGCCACTTTCAGCGCGACCTTTATGCCTCTTCTTCAGTGTCGAAGCTGTCGAGGTAATCGTCGACATAGTGCTTCTTCTTAATTGCTTCCGCTGCCTCCGGGAACTCTTTTTCGTTGTCCTCCGCATTACGGTTTTTGATGTACTGAGCCTGGCAAGGAGAACATGTGGCTCCAAAGGTACCGACGTCCATCACAAAAGTCCTGACCGGTTGCGAAGGATGCTCTCTGTAGAGGAACCGTTGGCTGTGTGCATCTTCCTGGCGGATTCTGAATTGATGAAACATCTGTTTCAGGTCCCCGCACACAGCTACCGGCCGTTCTCGAAATTTGCATAACACCGAAGCAAGAGGGGTCAGCAGATCTGGGCCCTTCAGGAGCACGGAGTTGAATGAAACTCCCCCTACTTTCGCCGCCGCGTCCCAAACTAGTCTAATTTTGCCCGGCTTCTTCGGGTTTCTCACGGCACCCAATGGCAAGTACCAGACCTTCTTATGGTTGGTGGATTCCATTTCTTTCTTCGTCACCTCGTGGATATATTCGTTCTCTAGATACTCAGTGATCTGCCGCTGTACGCTTGCCTGCAGCGTGCGGGATCCTTCTTCATTCTTCGCTCGAAACATTGTAGACGCCGCATTGCCATGGGAAAACTGTTCGGAAACTCCACGTGGTCATGGCGCCATAACAGGCAGGTCTCAAACCGATTTGATATGCGCTTCGTTGTCTCCTCTAGGATTCGACGGGAACGTTTATCCTCCTCCAATTCTGGGCCCTTGTCAGCCGAAACTCCGATGCTTTCAACCGTGAAATGTTGCTTGACGAGTTCATGAAGGTCTTGATCCACCTGGAATTCTCGTCGACACTCGCACACGTGCAGCGTGAAGTTCGTTACTCTCTCTCCTTCAGCAGTATATCCATATATCGACCAACCGAGCCGAGTCTTGCTAGCCAGAGGGTCGCCTAGTTGTCCCTCACGCAGACTCAACGTTGCAGTCAGGCTGGCATTGTTTGAGCCGATAAGGATGCCCGGCGTTGCTGCCTCATAGCTGGTGACCGGGAGACCGCGAAGGTGAGCATAATGCCGTGCCAACTCTCCGTACTTCAGCATCTGTTTCGGTAGGTTGAAGCTAGAAACCGTCCTTGCGTCTTTTAACGGGAACCGTTCGGTTTTACCTTTTCCGGATATCTCCAGACGAATCCGTTGGGACTTCGGTTCCTGTCGAGTCACGTTGCTGGTCCAAGTTAGGCAAAGGGGAAGAGGTTCGCCGTCATCAATGCCTAATCGTTCCGCGATCGATTGCTCGACCAGAGTCATGTCCGATCCGTCGTCCAGAAATGCAAACGTTTCTACCGATTTCTCCTTCCATTTTAGCGTCACAGGAAGAATTCTGAATAGCGTAGCCTTCTTGGTAGCGTGATGTGCGTTTAGCCCTTCTTCAGAAGTATCACCCTGCTTCGCCGTATCCCGATCTTCCTTGGCCGGTGGTCCATGCTTCCGAGTGCTGGAGTGTAACAGTTGATGGTGTCGCTGCTGACAGCCTTCCACACCACAAACCGCTTGAACCTTGCAAGGGCGCCGACCGTGTTTCCCTAGACACGTGCGACAAAGGTGATGCTCTTGGATGGTTTTCCAACGGCTGTCAGCATCCCACGTTTTGAACGTTGAACAATCTTTTACCTTATGGTTAGGCCCGTTACACGCGAGGCACAGCACCTCCTTGACGTCTGATTTCTTCGGTCTGATTTCCAGATTACTCTGCTTCATGGTTGGATCACTGGCAGCGTGAGTGTTGAGGAAGGTTTTGTCCCTACTACGATCTCGTCCCGACCGCGACTGCTTCGAATCCGTAGTGACCAGGGTACGAAAAACGGATCACGCCGAAAAACAAACGCTTTGTCCTAAGCGGTGCATGTCGGTAACAAAGCCGCTCCGCAACAAACGCATGTCAGGCGATGAGAGCAATAAAACAAACATCGCTTGCCGTGCGTGTGCCGATATTCCGGTTTTCCTGCTGAAATTTTCAACCCACATCATCGAA
>NC_085136.1:243773652-243798652 GCF_035046485.1 Aedes albopictus | reverse complement strand
TTTGCATGTGTATATCGTGTGGCAGGCACGAAGATACTCTATGCCCAAGGAAGTCAAGGAAATTTCCTTTACGGAAAGATCCTGAACCGACCGGGAATCGAACCCGTCACCCTCAGCATGGTCATGCTGAATACCCGTGCGTTTACCAAAAAAAAACGCAAAACAGCGAGGAATTTGAACTTCAAATGTACTAACCCTAGCTCAGCAGGGCAAACTGAGTCAACTATAATTGCCAATGAGGAACGCAAGAGATCCTAGGACAGAGCGAAGTCCGTTGGCCGAACTTTGGAGAGCCCAGATTGGTATCGGGTCAAATTCTACTTTCTGGCCTACGAGGCGAAAACGTTCCTTCTCACCGAGGAGTTGGTTTCCTACTCAGTGCTCATGCCCATGCTGCGCTCATGAAGTGGGAGCCTATTAATGAGAGAATAATTATAGCCAGATTCAGAACACGGATTCGAAACCTTACCATGATTCAATGTTACGCGCCAACCGATGCTGCCGAATTGCAAGACAAAGAGAACTTTTACAGTCAACTGAATGCTGTCGTGGACAAGGTTCCGAAAGGTGATATCAAGATCCTCATTGTCGACTTCAACGCGACGGTTGGTTCCGACAACTCGGACTATGAGCACGTCATAGGACGCTATGGTGTCGGAGAAATCAGCGGAAACGGAGAGCTGTTTGCAGAGTTTTGTGGGAACAATGACATGGTGATTGGGGGATCGCTCTTTCCTCATCGACCAGTGCGCAAAATGACATAGGTTTTCCGTGAGGGCGTCACGGAATATCAAATCGACCACATATGCCGACATTGCGTTCGACAATCACCTCCTAATTGGCGAGACCCGACTGCGCTTTGCTAGGATCCATCGAAAGGAGGAGAAAATCGGGAGCCGGTTCAACACACGCCGACTGGAAGACGCTGTGGTGAAAAGGTCCTTCGTCGAGGAGCTAGAGAACCGTGCTGTGGATATTCCAGCAGGTGGAAGCGTAGAAGATCAATGAAGAGCCATCAAGAACGCCTTCCGTCGAGAATAATTTGAGTGAGCTATGCACCCGAAGATAGCAGTGGATCACAGATGATACCTGGAGGAAGATAGAGGAGCGAAGGAACACCAAAGCCGCGATAGAGCGAGCAAAAACACGAGGAGCCAAAGCCGTAGCCCGTCAGCGCTATTCGGCTCTCGCGAAGGAAGTGGAACGCTCATGTATGTAGGGAACTTGAAGGGTGTAGAGAATAGTGTATAGAACCTTAGAAAAGAAAAAAAAAGAGAAATTCATGTTTTGATGATCGTAGCAGGCGAGTTGACGAAAATGAAAAATTTGTATCCGAAGATCGTCCTCGATATCTAGAAAAATTCTAAGTTGTTCCAAACGCTAAATCATTACTGGGAAAAAGTACGGCGTTAAGGTACAGCATCCTTCAGTTAGGACTAGATATTCCAATACTCGAACATATGGTGCACGACGAGTACAAGCTGTTTCCCGGTGAAATTTTCGCATTGTCTGCTCCCGGCGAATTTCCAAAATTCAATGTACCTCCCGTGTCTTTGATGTATGACAAAAGCATGCCACCGTCGCGAAACGTTTTCACGAACATTCCTCCAGCTTTCAAGGAAGAGACAGAGCGGCGATTAAGTGAATTACTGTCATCGGGGATCATAGAAAGAGTTTGCAACGGTATGGACACAACATTTTGTTCCTCGCTTCTCGTTGTTCCGAAAGTAAAGGATGACATAAGGTTGGTCGTAGATCTTCGAGGGCCCAACAAATGCATTATCCGATCTCCATTCAAGATGCCCACTCTAGAGTCTATAGTTTCGAAACTCCACGGGGCATCCTATTTCTCAACAATTGACCTGTCCAGTGCATTCTTTCACGTAGAACTTCATGAAGATTCTAGACACCTCACAATTTTTTTCGCGGGAAATTGCACCTACCGATTCAAACGATTGCCTTTTGGCTTAAGCAACGCTCCAGATATTTTCCAGGAGATAATGCAAACTGTAGTGTTGGAAGGATGCCAAGGTGTTTCAAACTACTTAGATGATGTTCTCGTCCATGGAGCAACGTTGGAAGAACATAATGCGAATTTGGAAAAAGTGCTCTGCCGTTTGCGAGAACATAACGTTGTTTTAAACGACAAAAAGTGTCATTTTGGAGCAGAATCGGTAAAATTCATTGGATTCCGATTTTCGCGTGATGGAATCAGCGTTGAGGACAATAAACTGAAAGCCGTCCAAGAGTTTCGTACACCGGAAAATCTATTGGAAGTCAAAAGTTTTCTTGGACTTTTGAACTTTTCAGAACGCTTTATCTGGAAACGTGCTGATAAAACCGAGAACCTAAGAATGCTTGCCAAGTCAGACACCTTCTACTGGACGGAGATCGAGGAAGAAGAATTTTAATTTTTAAAAAACCAAGCATTGAAATCTATTCAGAAGCTCGGTTACTTCAATCACGTTGACGAAACGGAATTGTACGTTGATGCATCACCTATCGGCCTCGGTGCAGTTCTCGTACAATACAATAGCGAAGGAGATCCTCGGATAATTGCATGCGCCTCCAAGTCCCTAACACCTGCAGAAAAGAAATATCCTCACACTTGTAGTAGACTGAGTAGGCTATGATTTAGGATCAACGTAAATAAACGTCACTTGTATACTGTACTCTGAAACAACAAGCGGTGTTTTACTAAACACTACATTGGCGACGAGGATGGGATCCTTCTGAAGGCCGTTGCTGCGGTACTGGGTCATCGGCTGCAGTTGGATCTGATATTGGATGACCAGTCAATATTGAGAAGCGTTGGCGACTGGATGGACAAGCTGTGAAGAAGCATCGTTAGAGGTACATGGAACACATCTGGAGAAGCATTTATTGACTGGCTGATGAACGTCTTCGGGAGGATTGAGTTAGCTGACGGAAAAAAAAGCTTCAAATTGGAAAACGCAGAGGCCAACGAAAGGAAACCACTGTGATTTGTAATTGATCAACCGGCACCAGGTAATATGACTATAATTTATGATGATCTCTGGGATACTGTATGCATTATGGGTATCTTTCCCATGATCGTTGTGCCACAGATTACATTTTCCAGACTGTTGGGAGGCAAACATTTCAAATTATATATTTACCAAACATCTAACTAAGAGTCAGTTTTGCTTGAAAGGGGATGCTGTTTATAAATCATTCGGTGTGTTGGGGCATACTGCCCCATGCTTCGAGAGAAAATCCATACCTGGCAACTCTGCACAGGAAGTAAAAACAATAACAACCTTTATAACAACACAATTGAAGTAACCGAATAAATGAAAAGTCGCGAAACGTAATTTCTCTCGAGTTGAGTTTTATTTCGAAGTTTTATCCGGTTTTCCCCCGCGAAATTCTGTGGTGTTCGCCGATTTTTAGTTCGAGGTCCAACAAATGGTCCTTCTGCGTCGGATAGTGGTTCGGGAACCGCGGAAATATGTCGAAATTGATCGGTCGCAGAAACGCCTTTCTCGCCCAAGTGAAGTGGGAGCTCGCCGCAGCGGAGAAGCTTCGCGAGCGGAAGGCATCGTATGGAGAAGCAACCGATCGATTGCAGCAGCTAGCGGAGCTCGCTAAAAACTTCCGGCAAACGCAGAATGAAATCGAGGAGGAGCAAACCGACCCGGAAGCGATTGCGTCGGTGTTCAATTTCCGGGAAGAGTTTTTTTCGTGCTACTATCGAGCGAAAGACATCATCGAATCCTATGCAAGCGAATTCAGGAACAGCGGTCAGGACGAAGACGAATTTTCAAATCCCAGTGACAGGACGATGGCTGGTTCGTGTAAGGACCTTCGTGAAGCGATGCAGATGCTGCTAGAGACACAGCGGGCACTGCTGCTGAGCCAGTCGGCGGCGAGCAGAAACGTAATGCAGATGAGGGACAGCATGCATCAAGCTGGAGGAGACGAACAGGTGCTGAATCGTGCACCCCTGAATGTAAAGCTTCCTACGATCAGTGTGCCGGTGTTTCATGGAGATCGAAAGTCTTGGATATCGTTCAAGGACATCTTCGAGACCACGATCCACAGTCGAACGGATATACGGGATTCGGTGAAAATGCAGTACTTGGTATCATTCCTGGACGGTGACGCTAAACGACTAGTCAGCTCGTTTCCGATATCGGATGCCAATTACGCTGAAGCATGGACAACACTGACAAACTTCTACGACAAGAAAAAGTTCACTGTTTTCGCTCTTGTCCGCGAGTTTGTAGACCAGGCAGAGATTCGCAGCGTTACTCCCGTCAATCTGCGCAAACTTGTCACCACTTCTGACGAGGTGGCCCGGCAGCTCAATGCATTGGGGGAAGAGTTCAATACTCGTGATCCGTGGCTTATCCACATTCTACTGGAGAAGTTGGACGGTGAAACGCGATCTCTATGGGCGCAGAAGATCGTTGAAGAGGAGAACCCTACCTTCGAGGATTTCCTGAAGTTTTTGGACGATCGATGCGACGCGTTGGAGACTTGTACAGCATTCAGCAAGAAGACAGTAGCGGTAGCGGATGAGGCGAAGAAAGGAGCAGTGAAGAAATCGACCCAGTCGGAGAAGAAAGTGCAGGCGCTACATGCCGCAACTGAAGTGAAAAAGTGCGCGAAATGCTCTAGTGAGCATCCGATCCATACGTGCGATGAATTCAAAAAACTAAATGTGCAGTGCAGACGTGAGTTCGCACAGAAAGCAAGACTATGCTACAACTGTTTGCGTTCATCACATTCGGTAAAAGTGTGTACATCAAAATCAGTGTGCCATAACGGAGACTGCAAGCAACGCCACCATACACTTCTTTGCCCTAAGGAGGTGGTGGTGCAGAACCAACCCGCCGATCGATCCAGCGACGTGCAACCCCAGCCGCAGCAAACTGTGGCACGAAGAGAAGATGCTATCAGCTCAATGGTGGCGCAAGTTCCAAGGGTACCGGCACCCAAAGTGTCAGTTCTACCAACGGCGATGATTTGTGTCAGAGCATCGGATGGCAAGTTCATGAAGGTTCGCGCTTTAATCGATTCGGGATCGGAGGCATCGCTGATCACGGAAGCCACTGTCAACAAACTACGTTTGCCACGGTCCAACGCAAAGTTTGTGGTTTCCGGACTGGGCCAACAACAAGCAGGAACAACTCGCGGATTGGTGGAGCTGGTTATAGCAAACCGGTTCCGAGAAGAGGTGATCCTGAATACCAAGGCCTTCGTGATGAACAAGCTCACGTCGACGTTGCCATCGCAACACCTGTGTTTGGAGTCGAGTATCCTCACCGATGAAGTGCAGCAGAACCTAGCCGACCCGGAGTTCAACCGGCCGGGTCCGATCGACGTCGTTTTGGGTTCCGACGTGTTTTTGCTTATCCTCAAGGCTGGTCAGGTGCGAAACAGTTCCCGTGTTCCAGTCGCTCAAAATACAATCTTTGGGCTTGTCGTGTCCGGCAATCAAGCTGTCTATACGACCGGCATACAGGGCAACTTCTCGATCGTTAATTTGCACACGGAGTTGGACATCAATCAATCGTTGCGTCAATTTTGGGAGCAGGAGGAGGTTCCTAAGCCACAGCAGCTTACTCCTTCTGAACAAACAGCAGTTGCCTACTTCCGGTCCACCGTGTCACGAGATGAGATGGGACGCTTCATCGTGCGACTTCCGTTCGACGATTCCAAGCCGGCGCTGGGTGAATCGTTCACCGCAGCAATGAAACGATTGAGAACGATGGAAAGGCGCTTCCAACGGGAGCCCGAGTTTGGTAAGCAGTACTTGGATTTCATTCGCGAGTACCAAGCTCTGAATCATATGGAGGAGATACCTGCTGGTGAGCTTAACGTGGAGGACAGCAAATGCTATTACCTCCCCCACCACGCCGTGGTGAAGGCAGAGAGTTCCACTACTAAACTTCGTGTCGTTTTCGACGCCTCGTGTGCGTCGGGATCGGGAGCGTCCCTCAACGACCGATTGCTGACGGGACCCAATGTGAATTAGGACCTCTTCTCTGTCTTTCTACGCTTTCGGATGCACCGGGTAGCGATTGCAGGAGACGTAGAAAAGATGTATCGCCAGGTCTGGATACATCCTGACGATCGAGATTACCAGCGGATTGTGTGGCGAGAAAATCAAGACCAACCAGTGAAGCACTATCGTTGTGGAATCGCGTGCTCTCGTCTCTGCTGTCGCTTAATCAATCCCTTCCCAAGCCTAAGTCCACCGTGTTCATGTTTATGCACTCACTACTACACTCTCATCTAAACAAGGTAGAATCTCTTAAAGGTTGTCATATGTTTCAGGTAAGAATGTATTTAGGAAAGATAGATGTAATATACTACAATCCCCCCCTTGGAATAAAATGCGTTATTAATTAGGTTTATCTTATTTTATTTAACTCAAATTTATCCGAGTGTAATCAACGTAGCTTAAACTTTAATGCGGGATATAATCATCATATTTGCTTGGAACTTTCCTTAATCTTCTAGAAGGATGTTTTTCAGATAAAGCATCATCGTTCTGCATCGATAAAGAATCATTTTTAGGAACAGCAACCGTTGAAGAATGATTATCAAGATCCTTCTGATCATGACCCAACACCTTTTTGAGGTGTGCTGAACTGCGTCGGTATTCCTTCCCCGATTTTGAGGATTTGATGATTGTATCTAGTCCCTCTTTTCTTTTTACGATGAACTCCTCGTTACTGAAGTTAGTATCCAATTTATTATTCTTCCGCATACGCTTCGCTAGAACAACGTCACCCTCTTGCAGTTCGGATTGCTTGGCATTCCGCTTTCTATCGGAATAATCTTTACCTTTCTCTTTCACAACGGCGTCTCGTTCTCGTACGGAACCATCCTCATGGAAGATCATTATGGACGGAACCTTGCTTTTAATTCGTCTTCCGAACATCAGCTCTCCAGGTGATTTTCCAGTAGATGGATGCTTCGTAGAATGGTAGGTCAATAAATAGTCACGCAATTCTTTCCTCCAGTTCAGTCCCAACTCTTGTGCAATTCGGAGTCGCTTTAGAATAGACCTATTCTGCCGCTCCACTTCTCCGTTCGATTGTGGCCAATACGGGATGGTGTTTGAAATCCTGAACCCCGTTGACTCGCAGAACTCTTTGATCTCCGCACAATCAGCACTGAACTGAGGAGCATTGTCCGCTTTTATGTAGGATGGAATTCCATATCTACCAAACATGATTGCCAATTCTCTTATTACATCGTTAGAAGTAGTAGTCTCCATCTCGCATACTTCCATGAACCGAGAATAGTAATCGATGACCACGAACAAGCTTTGTCCCTCGGGCAATGGACCAAGAAAATCAACCGCCAATGTGTGCCATGGATATGAGGGTAGTTGACTACGAACCATTGCTTCTGGTGGATCAGGGGCAGAAACAAGCGTGCAACCTCTGCAACTTTTCACATATTTTTCCACATCGGAATCCATCTTCGGCCACCAAACGTTCGATCTCAAATGATTCTTCATCATGGTGATTCCCGGGTGACCGTCATGAGCCGCCGATAAAACCCTATCTCTTAGGGCTAATGGTACGACAATGCGATCCCCTCGTAGCAGCACGTCCTCAAACTGACACAGCTCATTCACCAGGACCCTATACTCAATCGGAATACTGTCTTGCTCACCGTTCGCCAATGACTCCAAAACTTTCAATGTTTCGGGATCTGAAAGGGCAGCTTCCTTGATTTCCTTCCATGTTAGTGCCGACGAAGCAAGAGCTGACATAGTCACTTCCCTGACTATCACTTCTTCATTAACGTCAAACGGCGAAGCATTCAATGTTGCCAGGCGAGAAAGAGAATCAGCCACATTATCTTTACCTGCAACGTGCACTACCCTGTAGTCAAACAGCTGGAGCCTCAGAACCCAACGTTCGATTCGCGCGCAGGGCTTAGAGCGTGTTGCAAACAAAAACGACAATGCTTTGCAATCAGTCAAGATGTCAAAACTTCTCCCAAGCAAGTAAAACTGGAAACGTTCTACTGCCCATACTATAGCCAGCGCCTCCTTCTCTGTCTGGCAGTACCTGCGCTCAGTTTCTGTCAGGGATTTGGAGGCAAAGCTGACCACACGATGCTCATTATCCTTATCATATTGGACCAACAGCGCTCCTAGCCCATGTGGGCTAGCATCTGCGATGACCACCGTTTTGTCTTCCAGTCTGTAGAACCCTAAATTTTGCACATTGCTTAATGCTGCCTTGATCATACTAAAGGAATCAGCTTGGTCTTTCGTCCATTCGAACTTTGCGCCCTTCGACAACAACTTCCTCAAAGGTTGGTCAATTGTGGCCAGGTTTGGTATGAACTTATTCATATAGTTGGCCAGGCCGAGGAAACTGCGAAGTTCTTGTTCATTTTGAGGCTCTCGAAAAGACAATAAGGCTTGAATCTTCGTTTCCGACGGACTAATCCCCTTTTCGCTGATTTGATGACCCAGATACTCAAGCTCGGTAACTCTAAACAAACATTTTTCCCAATTGAGAGCAACGTTACGGCTCTTGAATCGAGACAACACCTGAAACAATGGATTGATTTCGTTAAGATTCTTTTGAGGAATAAATAAATAAGCTCTAGTCAATCGAATTCAAGCGAACTTTATTATTCAAAACATTTCTCAAACATTACATTACCTCATTCAAACGAGCATCATGCTCCTCGATGTCCTTCCCTTCGATGATGACGTCATCCAAATACCAAGCTACTCCCTCGCATCCGCAAAGAATCTCGTCCATCGCTTTTTGAAAGAGTTCCGGCGCTGTCACCAGTCCGAACGGTAAGCGCTTGAAGCGAAATAGTCCTCGTCCGGTAATAAACGTAGTGATATCCTTCGATTCCTCTGCTAATTCAATCTGCATAAACGCTTCTTCAATATCCAGTTTGCTCCATATTGTACCACGACCGAGCCGCGCAATGTGGTCATCCACCGCCGGCATGGGATGATGTTCCCTCATGACCGCTTCGTTCACGCGACGAAGATCGAGACACAATCGAACTTCGCCATTCGCCTTTCCAACTACAACAAGTGGGGACACCCAGCTTGTAGGTCCTGTTTTTGGCTCAATAATATCGCGTTGAAGTAATTGGTCCAATTTCCTGTTAACAGCTGTTTCCAGGGGCAGCGGCAGTCGACGCATGGGCTGAAACACGGGAACCGCATCGGGGTCGACGTGAATGAATGCTTTTATGCCCTTGATGGTTGTGAACGGTGCGGTTGGGGCATCGACTCGATTAATATCCAATCCTACTTTAAGGATCCCCAATCTCTTCGCAGTAGTATCACCGAGCAGACAACGCTGTCCCCCTTCGACTACCAGAAATTCAGCTTGCGTTCGGCGTTTTCCAACATCTATCTCTGCCACGAAGGAACCCAATATCTTCAACGGTCTGTCGCTGCCGTACGCTTTCAGGACCCGGTTGCTTCCTTTGGTAGAAGACACCACCTGCACACGTTCTTCCTTCAATTTGCACCATGACACGTTACTGATCAGATTGGCGTCCGCGCCGGAGTCTACCAACATCTCCAGTTCAATACCGCCGACGACGCACGGGATGACATTGCTTTCGTTTCCGGAATAGAAAGCGTAATATATCTTGTCCTGTCCAGCCTCTTCCTTAACATTTCCGTCCTCAACCGGACTCGGGCGCGGTTCATCCTCTACTGCTCGGACCTGTTTGCTTACCTGCTCCGATGGGGGTGGTTGTTTTCGTTTACGGCATAGTCTCTCAAAATGTCCGAAAATTTGGCAGTTTCTGCACTGCTTCCCACGAGCTGGGCACGCCGCTGATGCGGCCACATGACCTACTCGACCGCAGTTGTAGCACGCTTTGTCTCGAATCGGTTTGAAGCTCGCCGAAACATCTCTCTGCTTGTTTCCTCTGTCTTGTTTGGATTGTCCCACTCGACAAACTTTGGGGAGGGGCTCGGTCGTGCTTATTTCCTCGATCTGTTGATCCACGCCCTCCAGAGAGATTCCTAGGGCTTCAATTTCGGCGAAAGGTAGATCTTTGAGTAGAATCCTTCTTCTCACTTCGTTGGAGGTGCAGCCTTCTACCACAGCATCTGTGAGGTAGATCTCCGTCAAGGTACTGCCGATCTCATACCCATATCGATCGAAACCGCATTCCGAAGCTTGTTGTTTCAGTCGAATTATGTAGTCGGCAAATCTTTCGCCTGATTTTTGCTTCAGCTGTCGCAGCTTCCGGCGTTCTGACGTAGTCTGATGGCGAGGCTCAAAAAACTCGTCCAGCTTGTCAACTGCCACATCGTACCATTTCGGCACTAGTGACACTACCGGCATATGGTCCCGATCCTTCAGGTTCTTGAATACGGTCTGCAACGCTGGTCCACCTAGATGCAATAGCTTCGCCTTCATAACTTGCTGGTCGGTTATACCATACGCCGCGAAGTAGCATTCTAGTGACTCCTTCCAGGACCTCCACTCCTTCGCAAGCTTGCTCGTCTCTATCATGTTGCACCTGAAGGGTGGCACTGGACGGGATTCTTCCATCTGAAATGGAAAGAAACGCAACTTTTAGTCAATCTTCATGTGCACCTTCGTAAACATCGAAAAGCAGCAACCACTACTACTATCACATCAACTCCCCTATTTTCCCATTCTATACGTACAGAATCCATCTCCAACCTTGCCTCTTGCACCTATGCAATTACTAGCCGCCATCTTTTCATGGATCATAATTCTCTACTTTTCAACTTCAGCCAATCTGAACTCAAAATATCGTTTTCCACTAATTGCCTACAGTTCCGGGAAAATCCTGACAATTTTCGCCCTAATCGCTTTCGCTTTTAGATCATCGCTTTCGTTCCCGGAAAATCCTACCGATTTTCGCATTTTCTCCCACTTTTTCGTTTTCACTTTCACATGGAAAATCCCTGAGATTTTCGCATTTTCTCCGAGAACTAGCTTTCCCCGTTGCGTGGAAAACTCTTCAGTTTTCGCAAAGATCATGGAAAATCCATATGATTTTCGCTCTGCTCCTAATTCCTGTGCAATCTAGTTTCACTATTTCACTCCGTTTCCTTTTTTTCCCAATATGGCTGCTTCTCAATGCCACCGATCAACCCCCGCTAATCAAGAATTCAGGCACCGGCTCCACTCTTTAGCAGAATTTTCTCCAATTCCTATCAACTCGTTTTTCGCAAATCGTTTTCACTAGAAATTGTTTTGCCAGAAGGCTCTTTTCTTTTGCCGTAAATCCTTATAATTACCTTTTTTCCGCAAATTTATTCCCACCAAGTCGCCAGGTTGTGGAATCGCGTGCTCTCGTCTCTGCTGTCGCTTAATCAATCCCTTCCCAAGCCTAAGTCCACCGTGTTCATGTTTATGCACTCACTACTACACTCTCATCTAAACAAGGTAGAATCTCTTAAAGGTTGTCATATGTTTCAGGTAAGAATGTATTTAGGAAAGATAGATGTAATATACTACAATCGTCTATGCACCGTGACATACGGGACGAGTTCAGCGCCCTATTTGGCCATTGAAGCAATGAAGGAAGCGGCAAGAAACTATAGCACGGTGTACCCTGAAGCAGCAGAGGCCATCGTATTTGATACGTATGTTGACGACTTCCTATCCGGAGGTCAAAACAAGGAAGAAGCGATGCAGTTGAGAGCCCAGGTCGTCGAAATACTCAAGTCAGCTGGTTTCAACTTGCGTAAATGGTCCAGCAACTGCGCAGCGGTCCTGGATGAAGTTGACAGATCGGAGCAAAATCCCGTGGACGTGAAAGTTGCTGAGCAACCGAATGTAGTTAAGGCGCTGGG
The DNA here is from genome assembly GCF_035046485.1 of Aedes albopictus. Lineage (NCBI taxonomy): Eukaryota > Metazoa > Arthropoda > Insecta > Diptera > Culicidae > Aedes > Aedes albopictus. The sequence goes on along the minus strand of NC_085136.1, from coordinate 243,786,831 downwards.
CGTTCAGTGGCGTCCAGAAGAAGACATCTTTACCTTCCAAGTTCATCTTCAACCGGACAGTGCAAACACCAAGCGGCAGTTGCTGTCAGACGCCTCCAAGCTGTTTGACCCATTCGGATGGCTGTCCCCTGTTACGGTGAGCATCAAAATACTTTTCCAGCAGCTCTGGCTCAGCGGGACTTCTTGGGACGATCCACTTCCTCCTGCAATTGAGGAATTGTGGGTTAAAATCAAACAGAGCCTACATAAACTGGAACAGGTACGCATTTCGCGTTTCGCAGCGAATTACAACGGTAAGGTGGAGCTTCACGGTTTCGCAGACGCATCCGAAGCGGCATATGGAGCGGTAGTGTACACCCGAACGAAAGATCCGGACGGGAACATCGTGGTGAACTTGCTAGCTGCGAAGACTAAAGTGGCACCGATCAAACAAGTATCGTTGCCTCGACTCGAGCTCAGTGCAGCAGTACTATTGACTGAACTAATTGAGCGCATAACGGAATCAATATCGCATCTCTCCGTGGAGCATTGGGCGTGGACGGATAGCACCATTGTTCTTCAGTGGCTTTCTGCGCATCCAAGGAAGTGGAAGACATATGTAGCGAATCGTACATCGGCAGTTCTCGCATATCTACCTCGTGAATGTTGGAACCACGTGAGCAGTGCGGACAACCCGGCGGACTGCGCTTCTCGTGGTTTGACTCCCGATGAACTTCTGGACCATCCGCTTTGGTTCCATGGACCGACCTGGCTAAGTACGGATGAGCAAAATTGGAGAACAGGTCAAGATCTTCCAGCAAACGTTCAGCAGTTACCTGAGGAGCGGAAAGTCAAGGTGATGCATACTGTGACACAGCAACGCAACAACTACTTCGCCGAACGGTTCATACTCGAGCGACGTTCGGACTTCGGTCTTGTGGTTCGGTCGTTGGCGTTGTTTGCAAGGTCGTTGAAGGCTTGGAAGGGAGCGAAGTTCGACTCTGGCCTCACACCGGAAGAACTGCAGGTGATAAAAGCAAAGCTAGCGCGAATGGCTCAGGAAGACGTTTTCAACCGGGAAATGGAGTTGCTAGCGAAAGGAGTTACGCTGCCGGTCAAGAACAAGTTGGCTTCATTATACCCATTTCTTGATGGCAACGGTACAATGCGCGTCGGAGGTCGCCTGCAAAATTCGACATGTGATTACGACGTGAAACACCCGATCATACTGCCGCGTGATCATCGAGTAACGGATCTGATGCTGCGGGAACTCCATCAGCGTAACCTGCACGCGGGACCAACACTGTTAGCAGCTACTGTGCGCCAGCAATATTGGGTGATCGGATTGCGGACAGCGGTGCGACGGACGGTCCATGGCTGTGTTCGTTGTGCTAGGCTCAAGGGACAAACCGCAAATCAACTGATGGGATCCTTACCTGTACCTCGAGTAATGGGAACACGAGCCTTCGTTCATGTTGGCGTAGATTATGCTGGTCCTTTTGCGATTCGAGCTTTGTGTGTCCGTGGCGTCAAAACAACGAAGGGATACCTGGCGGTATTTGTGTGCATGTCAACCAAGGCGGTGCACTTGGAGGTCGCCAGTGACTTGTCAACAGGTATGTTCATCAGTGCTCTCAAGCGATTCATTGCAAAACGAGGTTACCCGAGTGAGATATGGTCCGAAAACGGAACGAATTTCGTTGGAGCGGATCGCTACCTTCAGGAGTTCCAACACGCTTTGAATAACAACAACAAATCAGCGGACCAGTTTTTGACCAATGTAGGCATTAAGTGGGTATTTAATCCACCTTCTGCACCTCATCGAGGGGGCATTTGGGAGGCGGCGGTCAAAAGCGTGAAGAGACATCTACTTGCGGTCGTAGGATCTGAGGCAACCACCTACGAAGAACTGTCGACGATTCTTACCCAAGTGGAGGCGTGCCTCAATTCACGCCCTCTTTGTGCGCTCTCAAATCTCCCCGACTGCTATGATGCGTTGACACCAGGACATTTTCTGGTTGGTCAGCCATTAAACCTAATCCCGGAGCCTGACGTATCTCAAATTCCGACCAACCGGTTGGACATGTGGCAGCAGATGCATAAGCAAACAATCGAAGTTTGGAGGCGTTGGCGTGACGAATACTTAACCAGCCTTCAGCCTCGCACCAAATGGCGTGTCAGCGAAGACAACGTAAAGGAGAATCAGCTTGTACTCGTAAAGAATGACCTAACTCCACCGGCTCAGTGGGAGCTGGCCCGAATCATCAAGGTACACCCAGACTCTAGTGGTATCGTCCGTACCGTTACCCTTCGACGCGGTCAAGCTGAATATCTACGTCCAGTTCAGAAAATCTGTCTCTTGCCAACGGATTGAGGCATACCGCCTCAAGGTGGGGGTGGATGTTGGGGCATACTGCCCCATGCTTCGAGAGAAAACCCATACCTGGCAACTCTGCACAGGAAGTAAAAACAATAACAACCTTTATAACAACACAATTGAAGTAACCGAATAAATGAAAAGTCGCGAAACGTAATTTCTCTCGAGTTGAGTTTTATTTCGAAGTTTTATCCGGTTTTCCCCCGCGAAATTCTGTGGTGTTCGCCGATTTTTAGTTCGAGGTCCAACACGGTGAAAATTATAAATTTGCATTGATGTCGATACACGAAGTCCAATCCGTTGCTAAGTAGTAATTTGACAACCTAATTGCTTTGAAAGAAAAGAAAATTTATTTTCTCTACGTTGTAAGTAATGAATGCTTTATTTGACTGTTTAAGGAATTATATAGTTGAAAATAAAATAAAGTTCAACTATGAGTTATTGTTGAATAAAAGAGTTTGACTTTGAATTGTAGAGACTTTGACTTATTCTGAACAAGTAATTTGCATACGTAATGTACGTCACATTATCTAATGGAATTTTGAAAAATTATACTTTATTTTCTTCACTCTTTGTAACAGAAAAAGCAATGTTTATTCACGGTATTTACTAGAATTACTAAATAAATACTCAACGTTGGTTTTCAACTACACCACGAGAAGACTTGTATAAATGTCTCAAACTGATTATTAAATTAGCATTCGTGGAATCGTGTAACGTGACATCAAATCATATAGCTTTGATTTTTCATAACATAATTGACTATTTTATAGCTAATATGTGTCAATCTAACATTAAGGAAAAACCCCCTATTTATATATGTGTGCATAATGCCTGCAGTTCGACCACTTAAAAATGATTTTTGATTCATCAAAATCATAACACTGTAAAACATGTTCTAGCACAAAGAAAGTTTTGTGTGTAGAAAAATGATTTTATTTTGATGTTATAAATAGCATCACAAGGAAAACACTACATGTGCAGATCTTCATTACAAATACTCTACTTAACAGCAGGATATTAGTTAGAATTTAAAACAAAAATAGCAAAACAAATTTAGGTATATCATTACATTTTTATATTAAAGGAGACGGTTTTAACACACTGTGTTATAGTTTCTGTAAAAGGAACGAAGGGAGATTGTTGAAATTCGGTCCATTCCAAGTATGGAATGAAGGAATAAAACAAATCATCCGGTCCGCTCCTGGGGAAATAAAAGAGAGTAAAGGGAACACTGATTCCGGTCTACTTCTCCGTATGAAATGAAGAGGAAAAGTAATCCTAGTCCATTTCTGAAAAAAAAAGAACGAAGGGAGATCGTTGAAATTCGGCTCGGTTCAAACGAGAGAATCGAAGGAATAATGCGAATCATCCGGTCCGTATCTTGATGAGTCTGTTCGAAAACATTATTGAGATAAACAATTATGACATAAGCTATGAAAAGAAAGACACACAAATTTATCTGATGAAAAATGACATATGCAACAAATATATTGTTAAAGACTCTATAGATGGAGAAATCTGTACTTGGTTTAACAGATTTAGAAATCGAGTCTACTATGAGATTCTAGCATAGGTATAATTAGACTTTTATATTCCTTGGTGTATAATATTACTGATAGAATTTTAAGTCTAATTTCAGCAACCTTTTGAACAAAAGCTTCGGCATTGTGCAGAATCAAATCAATTTATTCTAACAAATTTTAGAGAAGAAGAAACTGGATGGCTAAGTATAATGAGAAAAACATAAGAAATATGTATTTGTGTTCAAATAAATAATTATACTTCTTTTCCCCTAGATTCAAGAGCGCACATTTATTACAGCTGAGCCTTATGACAGGAAATATGAATATGAGAATCCACGAATGATGCAGCCATTACCTTCCTACACAACCTTCCTGCTATCAATCAACCATATCGAATATAAGAAATTTATGAATATTTGTCCATAGACTATATATAGATATTGTTGTAATTAGAACGAAATAATGTAAAATTATATCCAATTTTATCAAAGATAAGGAGAGATGTAGTAGACTGAGTGGGCTATGATTTAGGATCAACGTAAATAAACGTCACTTGTATACTGTACTCTGAATCAACAAGCGGTGTTTTACTAAACACTACAACACTCAAAAAGAAGCCCTTGCCATAGTCTGGGGTGTAGAAAGATTTTCGTACTATCTTACGAGCAAAAACTTCACGATACGGACTGATTCTGAGGCAAATCAATTTATTTTTGGAAGTGAGCATCGCATCAGCAAGCGTTCAATAACTCGTGCTGAATCATGGGCTTTAAGGCTGCTTCCATACCGTTTTGAAGTGAAAAGGATTCCGGGCCATTTGAATATCGCAGATGCACTTTCGCAATTGATTCGAAAGACGCAGGTAGACCAAGCCTTTGATGAAGAGAACGATAAACACGTGCTTTACGCATTGGATGTGAACATGGATATCTCCTGGACGGACATTCAGCTGGCATCAGAAACCGATGAAGAACTGAATGAAGTACGAGATGCAATACATTCAAACAAATGGTCAAGACATCTTCGCCGTTTCAAAGCACAGCCGAAGGAATTGAGAACGTTGGATCCGATAATCTTCAAAGGTTTTTGTTTCTTTTTTTTTATTTTTTATCTCTGTCTAGTCTAGTCTAGTCTAGTCTACACATACACAGCCATTCATTGAAAGAATCCTGGAAAATGATAGAATCGACAACTTCTATCATTTTTCTTGTCATTATTAATGATTGCAGTACATCATAGATGCATTACAAGCATTAAAGCGGCCAGGCCTACTGTGCAGCGTTATTGATTCAACAAAGAAGCTATTGAGTGGGGACATCTCGTACCAACCTCTCAGCTTGAAATAAAAAATAAACGTGAAAAACGGTGGGGGAGACGATGCTAAGAAGGTTAATGTCTCCCCTTGGTCCTTCGTCGTTGGTCCTGGGATGGAACACAGGTATTTGGTCCGTGTCCTGGCCCTAGTGCCTAGGCTTAAGCGCCTTTACTCGCTCTCTGAAAAGAAACTAAAAATTATGTCCCCGCTTAATAAATATCAATAGACCATTCCCGTCAAAAATTTTTATGTGCTCTACGGCTTTCCGACAATTTATTGAGCAAACTTTCCCAAAGAACCCCTATGTTTTGAAGCCTCTAACTATTGCAAAACAATGAAAAACCTGCGAAGTAGCACTTTACCCTGCAGTCTCCTATATATTTTTTCACCCCAATTTCCATCAAACCCCTTTCTCCGCTATGGCTCGACCGCAGTGACGTGGTGAGTTTCTGCTCAAAGAACTGTCTACGTAACTGTCAAACGTTTGTTTTGTTTTGGTTTGCTTAGCGGCCAAGTTTTTGTCGTGATTTTTGTAAATCGGTTCCGAAAACTCTAAATCACACTGAAATCGAATGGTCCCGCCGGTCCCGGGGATTTCTCAATGCGAAAAGTATAATCACGGTAATCACTTTAACAACGACACTGAACGGTTGGGAAGTATTCTGCAGCTGAAGGCTCAACAGCTGGTGGATGGGAAGCATGTATCCCGATTTATTCGACGAACTCTCCATTCCGGAAGTACCAGTCCTCGGTGGTACAGGCTAAATTCCGAAATGCAGTGGTGGTGCTGTTAACAATTATTGTGTTCGGTGTCAATGCGGCGATGGCGTTGTACAACATGTTGGAGAACGTGAATCGCTGATCCGCTGGTTCGTTTTCAAGAATCAGAAAACTTCATCCTGCACCAACATAATACCTAACGGATCGCTTTTTTGAAGCAAAGCCGGTGTTGCCGTTAACCACGAATCCAGTTTCAGTGTGTGATCCGGATAGTTCCGTGTGTAGGAACCATACCGCAGTTGCCGCAGTAACGGAAAGTTCCGGAAACCTGCCAAAGTTTCAGTCGAGCAACATTTTCTGTCCCGTAACCACTGCTGTTAAATGCGCGAGCAACTAGGTTGCGCGAGCAATCATTTTATGCATGGGCAACCGTGAAATAAAAGTGGGGGCAACTTGCACACAAGTGCGCGAGCAGTTGCATACAAGTTGGCAACAAAAACATCGCATTCACTTGCTTTCCTATAAGAAACTTCTTGGTGTTCAAAATTTTCTGACTTGCGTCTTTATCGACACTTGAAGTCTCATAAGAAACATTTTTTTTTCTAACTTGCGTCTTTATCGACACTTGGTTTCTAATGGACACTAGGTTCGAGTGAATTTTGTTCATCGGTTCATAAGAAGTCCATAAGAAGATTCTTATTTACAGTGATTTACACACTCAGCCAAATAAACTTTAGATTTTCATAAGGTTTAACTTATGAAACAGCCTTTATTATGTTTTCAATTCAAAACCGAATTATCAACATTTTTTTTCCGCTGCTTTTGTCTTGCGTTTAAACATAAAGATCGGAAGTGCCGTGCTGTATTCTACACCTGGTAAATATTCTATACAGCGCGCCACTTAAACTGTTAAACGCAAGGCAATATCAGCTCAAGTAAAAGGAAGTAAATGAAAATATGTCGCTAATTTGGTTTTGAACTGCAAACCTAGTGAACAATTCAAGATGACATTTTTAATTCACTGAGCTAATACCCAGGCTAGGGTGCGGAGAGGGTAACTGCGAGAACTACTAGTATTCACTATAGCATTCAAAATTTGAGAATTTTAGGTAAACTTCAAAAAAAAAATTAATGAAAATGTTTAAGATTATAAGAAACCAACTCCCTAAGGGCCGATTTCTTCACCCTGGCTTAGGCGTTAAACCAAGTTTAACTATATGGGTAAGCCTGGCTTACCAGTTAAGCCGACACTCAGCCAAGTAATCTTAAGATTTCCATAAGGCGCAACTTATGAAACGGCCTTTAAATAATTCATAATGATTCGGATGAATTTCATAAGGTCGTCTCACAGCTTGGCTTTTATTATGTTTAGCAACATGTTATTCTTAAGCGTCGGTAGTCATGTGGATTAAACACGGGCTCGGTGATCCTGACGTTGATGGGTCGAATCTAGCCTGCATCATTTAAAGATTTTTTTTGTTCTTTTCATAAGTCTATCTTATGAGATTTTGTCATAGCAAGCATGATCAATTTTCATAAGGTATTCTCACGGCATCCATAAGAATTAGTTATAGCAAATTTTCATAAGGCATTTCGATGAATTTCGCTAGTTTTTTTCGCTGAGTGGAGGTGAAGAAATCGGCCCTAAGTAATCAGAATCCTGAGATACAGCGGCCGTTCGCTCGTTGCAAAATGTTTACTTTGCAACGAGCGAATGCCATATGCTAATTGCAACGTCACTTTGACACTAAAGTGCATCGAAATGCACTGCCAGCATGACTTACAGCACAAATTTGACACTTGATTGCTTTTTAATTGCAAAAACTTGTCAAATTTTGCAATTAGCGGGCTTGCAACTAAAAAGCGTTGCAACGAGCGGGTTTGCAACAAACGAACGGCCGCTGTATATAGAATGGAAATTTTGTCAGTGTTGCATCTGCTTGTCTACGATATCACATAAATCACATACAAATAGATGTGACACTAACGAAATTTCAATTTCATATATCTCATGATCCTGATTACTTAGAGAGTTGGTGTCTTGGCAAAGTTGTTTGGCTGGTCAAGGACTAACCGACAATAAGACTTAAGGCTCAAAATTCTACCGGTAGGCGGTGCTAGTGAGCTAACACCACAGAGGAAAATTTGCAAAACATTGCAAGTAGCGCCGCCTAGCTGCAGAAACTTGAACCAAACGGTAATTATTCTGAAAGCCCTTGATCTACCACACAATATTGCCGAAGATAGCATCTTTCGACAAAATCAGGATGCTGAGATATGCGAAATTTAAAATGTGTTTGCTCTCTAGCGCCGCCTAGCGGTGGAATTTTGAATCTTAAGTCTTATTATCGGCTAGTCCTTGACCAGTCAAACAACTTTGCCGAAGACACTTATTGTTATTTATGTGAAATCTTAGACTAGCAAATGCAACATGGTAAAATTTCCATCCCATATATCTCAGGATGTAGATTACTTATAGCTGGTCAAGGACTTCCAGAATTTGGGCCGTATGAGTCGTGATTTCACCGCTAGGCGGCGCTAGAGAGCAAACAAATTTTACATTTTACATATCTCAGCATTCTGATTCTTTAGAAAGATGGTGTCTTCAGCAAAATTGTTTGGTAGATCAAGGGTTCTCAGAATAATTATCGTTTGGTTCGAGTTTCTGCAGTTAGGTGGCGCTAGGTTCTCAGAATAATTATCGTTTGGTTCGAGTTTCTGCAGCTAGGTGGCACTAGTTGCAATTTTTTGCAAATTTTCCTGATATATATGAAAAACAAAATTTGTTAGCTCACTAGCACCGCCTGTTGGTGGAATTTGGAATCAAAATATCCATCAACTGTAAGTCCTTGGCAAGCTTAAGACGTGTGCTTGTCTCTGATATCACAGGATTTGATACCCCTTAGCGGGTTTTGGAATCACTGGCATGCTTTCGGTTCACCAAATGCTCAAACAACAGTGACCCCTTTGAACACTCTGCGTGTGCACTGAGTTCTGCGTGCGCGCAGAAATTTCGCACTCTAGTCACCCGTAGTTTCGTTTCAAGTCAACAGCTCTGAAATTTTTTGTGGGAATTCGATTCTTTGAGGGGGGGGGGACAAATAAATTATTTAAGAAAGTTAAAAAATTCTAAAGTTAAATTAGAGTCGTCGAAAAAATTTCTTAACAAATCCGATGAGTGACGATTTTGTCTAATTGTTTAGGTAATTTTTCATCAAATACATTTATTTATCATCCCCCCCTTGACGAGTCAACGATTAAAGTGACAAAAGAAGAAGATGAGATTTGTTCCGGCCTTATTAATGTTTTTAATTTTACCCGATTTACAATTAAAAATAAGATTCTGTTGGCAACCGGATTCAAACCAAGAACCTTGAGATCACCAGGCGGACACGCTACCACTCGGCTATCGAACCGGTTGACATGTGAGGAAAATAATGCACACATAAGGTACATTAATGAATTTTTACAGTCCTTTTTTTGCTGAGTGTATTCCTGACTCACGCATCGATAAAGAAGTTCATGGAACACCGAATTCATCCTGGTCCGAGAATTTGACACTACGATAACGACACTAACGATTTCCAATCAGACTTGAACGATTCTGATTGGGAATGGACTTATCCACCGATGAACCGAATTCATCGCGGTCCGAGAATTTTGACACTAGAGCGGGGCCATTCCAATCAGAATTGGGCGATTCTGATTGGAACAGACCCCGCTCTAGTGTCAAAATTCTCGGACCGCGATGAATTTGGTTCATCGGTGGATAAGTCCATGGTCCCGCTCTCGAACCGAGTGAATTTTGTTCATCGGGGGATAGACGAGTGCATGCACCGCCCGCTGAAAGTTCACTCGGTCAAGGAATTTTGATACCACAGCGGGGTCGACTCTCAACAACTTCTACCCAGCTGAATATTTGTTTAATTTATTGCAACTAGTTTTCGCGATGAATATATGAATATATGGGCTAGTGCATTAACTATATGCATATGCGTCACTTTAAATAAATATTCATGTAAGAAATCAAAGAAAAAAATTATCAGCGCATTTTGGTGATGCATGTCTGAGTAGAAGTTGCTGAGAGTCGACCCCGCTGTGCTGTCAAAAATTTTCTGGCTCAGTGAACTCAATGTTCATCGGTGCACTCGTTCTGCTCTCCACATCTCTTCACAACAAACTTCAAGGCCGTATTGAAAAATATGGCCACCAGCTTGTAAAAAATTTCGCTAAGGTGTTTTTTCGAAAGTGCAAGTGATAGATTTATTGAAAAATCTTTAAATCGGTTTAAATCGATAAGGAAGTATTAAGTTTAGTGAGAAAAGTTCTAAGCACTGCGCAAAGGTGAGTAAAAAACTTAAAAGATAGAAAACAAATGTTGGGGTCGATTCTCAACAACTTCTACTCACACGGAAAATCCAAACTACCTAATATTTGGATCGATTTTACTCAAAATTGAGTATATCGAATAAACTCGTTACCCAAAATTAGATTGTTTTCCCTCTCTGGCTCACCGATATTGTCAAAAACAAATAGAGATGCATCTACCCAAAGGGGGTCCTTGACCCCAATAAGCCAATTTTGGGTAAATTTCGGTTTACCTACTATTGAGTATATCGACAATGATTTTTCATAAGGGCCTAACTGACTTATTCGATTTCTCTTCGCCGACTCTCCCTTTCGATAATAACTTGATCAAAACAAACGAAATCATTATTCTTTTTGTTTCTATAGCAACATGTAGACGTCTTCTTCGGAACCAAAAAACATGCTGTGATAACACAAAGAGAGGTTCAATGAAGAGAATTCGAAAATGTCAGTTAGGCCCAAATGAAAAATCAGTGTCGATATGTATTTTTAGCTGAGGGTAAAGGCAATCTATTTAGCCTGAGTTTGATCGATTTACTCAAATTTTGGCTATGGAATTGCGTCAAAAGAACTCAATTTTGGGTAGGGGTAGGCGGGGCATAATGAGCAGCCTAAGCATTTTGCCACCAAATCCAGTAAATTAAATGCAACCAATGTGTAATTTTAACGTTCAATCCTCATTTGAAAGCTAATCGTTGAAATTCCGAATAAAGTTATAATGTTGTAGAATTTTATGTTTTTAAAAACGTATAAAATCGCGAGTTGCGTTTTGTGGGTGGGGCATAATGAGCACCCTAGGTGGGGCAGGATGATCAATATCAGTTTTGTACACAATCAAATGCTAAATGACTATTCTTGTCAATGATAAAGCATACCGGCAACAATCAATGAGAATTTGAAGGGATTACGGGGTTTAATTTGTAGGGAACTATGGGGTTTCAATGAGTCTTCTATTGAGGAATTTTTAAACGGTGATAATTTACAGATACTGAAATTTTCAAGTTAATAAATTGAAAGTTACAAACAAAACCTTACTATATGCATCAAAACAAAGAAAACCAAAATTAAAATTTGTTTGTTGAAGATGTTTACCATTTTCATTATTTTATCACTAGTTGCTCATTCTGCCCCACCCTACTACCAACTCTTTGAAGCATATTTTTTCAACAAAATAATTATACAAATAGTTGAAAAGTGTTACAAATACATTTCATTGGCCTAGGGAATATCAAGAAAATCGATAGATGCCCACTAAGTTGTGATTTTGATACCCAAAACCTTATTTTAGGCCACCTGATTCTTATAATATTTTCCCAGTTTTGTCATCAACTCATTGGATTTTAGGCTACATATAGCATTAGGATAAGGCATTAGGATAAGAGCATTAGGATAAGGCTACAATCAAGCAATTTGTTTTGTTAATTTGAAGATTTACAGTGAAAATACAAGGTGCTCATTATGCCCCACCTGCTCATTATGCCCCACCTGCTCATTATGCCCCGCCTACCCCTAGTTTGGCGGTTCCGTGCAGATGCACTGATGCGCTGATATTTTTTCCTTCGATTTCTTACATACATTTTCTCTTCCACATTTTTTGTAACTAAATCGCAAAAACTAAATACATAAAATAAATTAAACAAATTTTCGCTGACCGAGTGAACATCCAGCCGGCGGTGCACTCGTCTAGTTCGTAACGTTCGTGTAACATGCTAAATATAATTAATTTATTTGGGTACCGGTCTGGACACAAAATTTGATCGTTTTCTTTGCTAATTTTTTTTGTGCTGATTGCATTCAGCAAGACGAATTCACTGAGTATCAGCAATAATTTTTCAACTTGCTGAACCATCCAGCAATTTTGACAGTTGATCAGCAACATTATGCTGAAATTCAAATTGTATGTGGGTATTTTTGGGACCGGGATTGTATTTTTTTTTTTTGTTTTTATTTATGTGTATTTTAACTTATGCTAATTCTACACTACCGGGATTGTATTGTTAATAAACGTTTGGGACAATGTATTGTTAATAAACGTTCAAAAGTTCATTAAATTCGGTTCATTTGTTTTCGAGATATGACAGTTCAAAAATAAGCTGTCTAAAAAATAGTGTTTTACGAGAACGATTCTAGCTTCGCGAAAGATTAACCAATGGTATGGTATGGCTCCACCCCATTACCCCGAACGCCATTACGTTATTATGTTATTAAATTAATAAAACCCTAATTAATCCACCTTGCGGTGATGGTGCCTTTCTCGTGCTTTAAAATATCCTTTCAACAAAACTTAAGCGACGTGTTGATGACATTGACATAAATACAAAATGGAAACTGCTTGCTAAGTCTACTCAATATGGATACATTTTATATTACCATAACATCCAATATTCAGAAAATATAAGACAACGATCCAAAATTCAAACCAAACAAGTGTTATGAAGCCGCAAAATTTCGAAACGTCATTTTAGATTTTCCGGTCATCATTCTTTCACTCCGGATATCTACCCCAACCAAACTAAGCGCCATCTTGAACATTGAGACACCATCTTGGATGTTCTGGTATTCATTTTTGGACTCTGCACCTAAAATTACATAAAATAGTCACCGTATTGAATTTTGGCATGTCGTTTATGGTTTTCTGGTTACCAGTTTTGGACGAAGATCGGCATTCTTCCCCATTCAAACTATAGTCATATTACAGACCTTGTGAAAAAGCGCACAGCTTGGGTTTTCTGATTACACAGCGTAACAAAAAATAACTTTTTGTCTGTCTCAAGAGCAAACTTATGTGTCTCCGATAGATTTTGGGCCGCTGAACCCGAATCCGGGCTCAGATTTGCTCTAACACATCACAATTTTGAGCTATACCTCAATTTATAGGGCAAAATATGCGATTT
>NC_085136.1:243748152-243773152 GCF_035046485.1 Aedes albopictus | reverse complement strand
TACTTTCGCCCTTATTTAAACTCAATCTAGATTTTAACGTGAAAACTCCAAACCTGTTCCACCGGAGAGACTTGTTAGTTTGGTTCAGTGTGCTACTCTGCGATGCAACATTTTCGACGACATGTGCAACAACGCTCGCTCTCCCTTTTTGCGCCTCACCGCCGCCACTGCGCACTATAGACACTATAGATTCCATTGAGTTGTCCAAAAAATGTCTCACGAAACCTAATGCAAGCCTATCCATATAGGGCACTGCATTGTTTTGATTTAGTATGAGATTTTGACGTTTCTTGGCCTTGTTGTTTACATAATTTCTGTAAGAGTGAAAGAGATGGAGAGAATTTCATGCAGTTCCCTATAGACCACTTCATAGCGAAATTCTATCTCTTTTACTCCTTCAGAGAGTTTGAAAACATCAGGACCAGTACCTGTCAAATTTGACAGGTGTTGGTCCTGTTGTTTTCTAATTTCCCGTAGGAGAGAAAGAGAGCGATTTCTTGATGACGTCACCGTGCAATGGGCAATACGTGAGAACAAAAGATGTTTACAAAGTTCTTACAGATAGATTAACACGGGAAATCTGAACACAAACCACTACCACATAGGAATTTGGATTGGTCAATAGTGGTTTCGCAGCGCGGTGTCACGAACACTAATGCAAATCTACTGGTTGAAAATATGCCCATTTGATTTTGCTGGGAACAGCTGATCTTTGTTTACTATTTTCAACCAGTAACTCAAGTGGTGTTCGTGTAATGCAGCGTGTACGTACACGCAACACCACTAAAAGCAGAAACCACTATAGTCCATTTTACGAGCCGATTTTATGAATGAATTTTGACAGGAGGTAGTGTCCAATAACCCGTAAAAACCAATATCATCATCAACATTGTTGTCACTTCGTAAAATGGCTCATAGACTCGCGGAGGCGAAGGCAACTGTAGCCAAACGAACTGTCAGTTCGTGTAGCCAAACGAGCATAGTGGTTTCTGCTTTTAGGGGTGTTGCGTGTACATACACGCTGCATTACACGAACACCACCTGAGTTACTGGTTGAAAATAGTAAACAAAGATCAGCTGTTCCCAGCAAAATCAAATGGGCATATTTTCAACCAGTAGACTTGCATTAGTGTTCGTGACACCGCGCTGCGAAACCACTATGACGTCACGATTTCAATAGCGACAATGGATTGCGTGACGTCATATTCGCTCAGTACACTCTAAATTCACGGAAAAACACTAAAATCGTATTGCTCAACCATGTCTTCGCGAGTCTATGGAATCTATAGTGTCTATACTGCGCACTGCTGTCAAATTTTCTTTGGTTTTCGTGTTCCTCCGCTGTTTCGTACGCATCAAAATTCTGCGATTTTGCTTTGCGCCACCCTTGTGCGTGCTACCGCGGCGAAAATCGATGAAACGCCAGACAAACTGAACTCGACGAAAGTGCGCGGATCGTCGTCGTTTCTGCTTTCATTCGATGTTCGTCGTCGTCCCATCATTCATTCGATGGCAGTCGGTCGGTTCGGTTCGGTGCGTACTCGCGAATGTTTTCTTCGCGTTTTGTGTTTTAAAATTCTGATTCTGCTCCTCGATTCCGCATCCGCCGCAGTCAAAAGTGAAGAAAGAATAAAAAGTTCAATCAATCGGTCGTCGATTCGAGCGTGACGGCGGTGAAAAGGAGAAAAAAAGGTTGCCTGTGAATCATTGTCAGTGGCAGAGGCTCTTTTCGGGAAGAATTGGGATTGTGAAAATATGTGCGGCCGCGAATGGCTGGTATGAAAATGTAGCGGATCTTGGCTTTGGTTCAGTGTTTTGGCCAAGGTTTTGTGGAAGGAAAGCAAACAACGCACAGAGGAAAAAAGGGAGAAGAAAAATTTGCATACAGTGTGAAGATTTTCTGTGCGGCACGGCAGCCAGCAGCACCAAATGCGTGTGTTTCTTCGATATTGCTGGATGTGATTGTGCTTTGCGGTTGTGTGTGTGTTTGTGTCTGTTCTGCCATTAAAGATTTTGTGAAGTGAAAATAAAGTTTTATTTTTCTTCGGTCATTTGTGAAGAAAAGGAATAAGGGGCTTTCCACCCCAATAACAGCAAGCCGCAGCCTTTTGGGAAGTTTTATAGCCGCGGTAGGCTGTCTCTGGTGTTAAGAACGCACATAACACAGCAGATCCAGGAAAATGTCAACATCAGAAAGGTGCGTTCTTTTGCAGTGAAAATATGGTGACTTGAAATCAGTAAAAATCAATCGAGTAAAAAAGAGAAACATTCCAATTGGACTATCCATTCCCAAGAAAACCCGAGGATTACTCATCCAGCATGGAAAAGCGAAAGCCTTAAGTTTTCGCTTCTGTCAAAATCGATACTCTCTGGATACTTTTTCCAATGAAGCGCTTTTCCTGCCTGTCCCCCTCCCCAACCCATCTCCCGGTTGCGCACGACGCACTCCTATCCAGAGCACGACGACACGGCCAGCCATTCCCCCTTTTCTCCCGGCCGGTGTGCCGCGGTGCAGTGACTTCATTCCCTCATTCGCACACACTATACACTTTCAAACGCCCGATCCGACGACGAGAAGAAGCGAAAAACTGGAAAAACATTGACACGAAAGTGTGCGACGGCGGCGACTGCCGCTGCGGCGCTGGAGTGTGGTAGTGGAGGCGGTGGCCCAAACAGGAAAACGAAGGAAATCCCATTCTGTTGCTGCTACTGCTGTTCATCATCTGTTTCTTTTCTGGCGGCGATGCAGCTCTGGTAAACAGGGGAATGCCGGAGAGCTAGCTAAAACGTTGCTGCTGCGGTGGAAAACATGTCCTTTTATTTTGGGCGTGACACTGTCACAGCCGACGACAAAGCGGAGAATGAGATGAACGAGAAGAACACCGTAAACTCGCCGGGACGACGTAATTGAACGGGAAGAAACGACATCGACGCGAAGAAGCGACACACAGGAAACGGATGTTCGTTGTGTCACCGTCGTTGATTGTGTCTGGGCGTTCGTCTTTCGGTTCACCCACGTGAAGGTTGACACTTGAAGTTGGAAGAGAATTTGAATTATAGACCAAACATTGAGGAATATAATATGTAAAAGATTGTGCAACTCGCATACTTATGCAAGGATATTCAGCATGACCACACTGAGTGTGTCGAGTTTGATTCCCGGTCAGTCCCATAACTTTTCGTAATGGACGAAATAACTTAGTTCTCATAAAACACTAAGCTGAGAAACAGACTTTGTGTCAGTGGACACGTTATGAAGAAGGAGACATCCAGGAACACGTTCATGTATTCTAATACTTTTGGGTGTCCCAAAGGGGTTCCACACCCAGACCAACACCAGCCGGTGAGATACTATAAGGAGCGTGTTTGATGAGGGCTATCAACCAAAACCGAGACGGGCTGTCTTCAATGATGGTGGCTGTGCAGTAGTTTGGCAAAATCATCGACTTTGTGTCCACGAAGTCCAACATAAGCAAGGACCTTAAATAGTAATAGTATTTTACTGAAAACGGTAGCCTGTTAGTACATAACTTTTGATCAGGTCAAGGAAGCAAAGGAAGGAAGCAAAATTGCCTTGTTGTGACGATGCCATGCATGATCACTCGTGAAAACTGCAGCAGCTGCAGACTTTGCTTTCGCAGGTAGCCCCAAAAATGTGGCGGATGCTATTCTGCCGTGAATCGCATATCAGTCCCATCTTTGCTGGATTTCCTATGCAAATGGGACAGATATGCGATTCAGGGCAGTATTGCTTGCGACAAGCAATCGCAGAAGCGTGTGAGGCCCCCGTCAGGCGGGTCAGGCTACAACGCGGTACCCGCAAGGCTAGGCGACTGTTAACCCCGGTTGTAAAGCCGGCAAATCGGATCCAAACCATGCATCTCGGAAAGATGGGAAGAGTGGGCCGGAAAAGGCCGGTCCATCCCGGATCAAAAGCAACGGAAGATTGCGACCACTCATTGATGCTCAACTATCACCAGTTAGGGCGAGTCAGGGGGAGAACGTTCCCTGGACCAAAGCAAAGCGGAAGAAGAGGAAATCGCAAAAGGTGCAGGAGTTTAGAGACACCAGGTCTAGGACACGAACGAAAGCAGGTGCCAAGCGTGAGAAGGGCGACGCGCTCGTCATCCAGAGTGAACAGTACTCGGAAGTCTTGAAGACGATGAAAAGTCACAAAACTCCGGAAAACGTTCGTTCGTCGATGACCTGATGGTTTTCCAAAAAAAAAAAAATACTGGAAATCCCATGTAGAATCTCTCAACATACTGCTCACCCGTTTGCTAAACTTTGGGTTTCACTTGAAGTTGAAGAAATGCAGATTATACCAAACGGAAATCGGATTTCTTGAACACATTGTTGACCTTAAAGGAATACGTCCACATCCTGTGAAATTAAAGACCATCGCAGCAATTCCACCACCATCGAACATTTTCGAGCTTCGACCTTTCCTTGGAGCGGTGAATGTCTACGGAATCCATCATTTCATTATCCACTTTGATCTCTACTCCCTAACATTCTGGGTAGAAAAAGACCCATAAAATGATTAAGTTATAAATAGAATACTGTCGCTAAATCAGATTGTCGATATAAAAAAGTTTGGCTTGTGTGATACTTTGGAGTTTAATTAACTGCTAGAATCTAATAATAAGCTTTTATTCAAACTCTATAGAAACTACACTAAGAACTTCGTAGCACTTTGACGTAGGTACGTCTGCACACCAGAGATACTAATTCACGAATGCTTTACTGTACCATCGGGTTGCTTGGATCTGTGACTCATTCACCACAGCTTGAAAAAAGGAAAGTGTTCTGTCCAATAAGATTGAATAAAGCTAATTGGAAGAACATGCCGCAATATAGGCATACCTCTATAAACGGAAGTGTGAATTTTGCAAAAGCTACCGATCGATAGAACTTGTGATGAAAACAGAACAATACATAGGTAGTAGTGTGGGACAAACATCAAATTCTCGCTCCAATCGACTTTTTGGATGCCATTTAGGTCCCATATGAAGTGTACAAAATTTCAGCGCAATCGGTGAAACTATAATTTAGCGCAAGCGGTTCAAAGTTTTCATAGGATTTACTATGGGAAAAGTTACACTTTCAGATAAAAAATCCCAGAGGTCGCCCCTTATCTCCTTAATTAAAATCGATCAATGCTTCTTGTAGAAAAATCATTTATGAAACTTTCCTTCGAAGACCGCAAAACGATTGGATGCTCGTGGAAAAAGTTATTGATTTATTACCGATTAGTGATCCAACGAACGGCTTTTTGTTTTGTTTTATTAGCAGCACTGTAGCTGCTGCCTTGGTTGCTGCTGTTTCTGGGGGTGGTGATGCCTCCCGCCACCCCATGCGACAACGGCAACAGCAGTGCTGCTGATAAAACAAAACAAAAAGCCGTTCGTTGGATCACTAATTGGTAATAAATCAATAACTTTTTCCACAAGCATCCAATCGTTTTGCGGTCTTCGAAGGAAAGTTTCATAAATGATTTTTCTACAAGAGGCGTTGATCGATTTGAATTAAGGAGACAAGGCGCGACCTCTGGGATTTTTTGTTTGAAAGTGTAACTTTTCCCATAGTAAATCCTATGAAAACTTTGAACCGCTTGCGCTAAATTATAGTTTCACCGATTGCGCTGAAATTTTGTACACTTCATATGGGACCTAAATGGCATCCAAAAATTCGACTGGAGCGAGGATTCATTTTTTCCATACAAGCGTGTCCCATACTAATAGGAAGTCGGGTGCCTGAAACTTTTGCCAGTCTTGGTATGGTGGCATGAACTACCAATCAAGCCGATTTGTTTAAAAGCACGGGTCGTACGGCAGAAGTTTCACGCATTCGATGTATTCGTTCAATACATGGCCTACTTGCCTAATTTCACCTTCTATAAAATTTCACACTTGTTCGCAACCTAGCGAATACTATCATAGCTATCATTTCATTATCCAGTTTGATCTCTACTCCCTATTTACTTAGACGAAGTTTCACGCTGCAGGCGGATCACAAACCTCTACTGTCGATATTCGAATCCATGAACAGTATTCCTCTACACACTGCAAACCGGCTACAACGATGGGCACTGATACTCCTGAACTGAAAATGATTTCAAGATCTAACATGTGGAGCGGACCTGGTTGGATGGTTAGAACACGTGACTATCACGCCGAGGACCTGGGATCGAATCCCACTTACGACAAACTCTCAAAATGTGAGTTCTTCCTTCGGAAGGGAAGTAAAGCGTGGGTCCCGAGATGAACTAGCCCAGGGCTAGAAATCTCGTTAATACAGATAAAAAAAGATCTAACATGTGTCAACAAACGACTTTGGCATGGGCGGACATGCTTTCCTTGCTCATCGACCGCAGTACTCGATCAGAAGAAGATTTACGATGTAGTAGCTGCAGTTACCCTTGATGAAGACATGTCAAGTATCCTGCCAGACACTGGAGGCAAGGTACAATATCGTTTGCTGCTCTTCAGAAAGCTACCAAATCTAGTACAGCTGATTTCGAAGTATGTTCAAGAAGGATGACCAAACAATCCAGCTATAATTCCTGTTCCTGATGTTGTTCCTTACTATCAGAGGCGTGAATCACTAAGTCTAAAGAATGGCTGCAAAATGTTCCACGACAGAGTAGTAGTTCCAGGCAAGTCCCGACATCAAATTTTGAAGCAATTTCATCTTGTACATCCTGGAATAGTAAGAATGAAATCAATCGTTCGAAGTTTGATCTTTCACATTGAGGACTTCGTCAAGCGGTGCACACCCTGTTTTACGGCTGGGAAATGCCGTAAATGGTATCGTGGCTTGTTCCTGCAAAATCGTGGTCGCGTATTCATGTACGCAGATCCTGTGGATGGTCTATACTTCTTGGTGATAGTCGACCCGTGCACAAAATGGCCAGATGTCTACATAATGCGATCAAAAACATCAAAAAGGACGATCAAGCTAATAAACCAGACGTTTGGCGTTCCGGAAACCATCGTTTCGGATAACGTGACACAGCTTACCAGTTAGGAATTTCAAAAGTTCTGCGACAGTTTCGACATCAATCACATTTGAACTGAACCTTTTCACCCCCAATCTAATGAATTGGCAGAGCGATTTGTGGATACTCTCAAGCGTGTTTTATTTAAGAATACACTTTTGAAAAAGTTAGTAAACCCTGATTAAGATTGTTAAGATAAATGGGTATGTTTCACAAGATGTTTCATAAATTATTCAAATAAAGCGAAGATAGAATTTGGATCCGTCTGTATCAACGGCTTAAGCTCGAATGAGTCTTTTTTATTTCCTTTAGAACAGGGCTGCCCGGGGGTGGAAGCTCAGGTAAAATATTATCTCCTGGGCGCCCATTAAAAACACCACCCCCGGCGAAGACTGGCGCTCGAGCCTAGCTATTTAGCACTGTAGTTGGAGGAAATGCCAATGCAGAACCCGTAGCTTCCGGGAAGGTAAGCCCAGCTCCCTGGGTTAGTGGGTTGGTGTCAGGCCCTGCGAGCCAGCCGTAAAAAAGACTAGCACCGGAAAATCAACAAGAGAAGAATGCGAACCGATACCAATGGCGACGACCACAGCGACGAAAAGGGACTTGCGATTGGAAGCTCGGTACGTGGAACTGCAGATCTCTCAACTTCATCGGGAGCACCCGCATACTCGCCGATATACTGAAGGACCGCGGGTTCGGAATCGTAGCGCTGCAGGAGGTGTGTTGGACAGGATCTATGGTGCGAACGTTTAGAGGTAATCATACCATCTACCAGAGTTGCGGCAACACACGTGAGCTGGGAACAGCTTTTATAGTGATGGGCGACATGCAGAGGCGCGTGATCGGTTGGTGGCCGATCGACGAAAGAATGTGCAGGTTGAGGATCAAGGGCCGATTCTTCAACATTAGCATAATAAACGTGCACAGCCCTCACTCCGGAAGCACTGATGATGACAAAGACGCATTTTACGCGCAGCTCGAACGCGAGTACGACCGCTGCCCAAACCACGACGTCAAGATCATCATAGGGGATCTAAACGCTCAGGTAGGCCAGGAGGAGGAATTCAGACCGACGATTGGAAAGTTCAGCGCCCACCAGCTGACGAACGAAAATGGCCTACGCCTCATCGATTTCGCCGCCTCCAAGAACATGGCCATTCGTAGCACCTTCTTCCAGCACAGCCTCCCGTATCGTTACACCTGGAGATCACCACAACAAACGGAATCGCAAATCGACCACGTTCTGATTGATGGACGGCACTTCTCCGACATTATCGACGTCAGGACCTATCGTGGCGCTAATATCGACTCCGATCACTACCTGGTGATGGTTAAACTGCGCCCAAAACTCTCCGTTATTAACAACGTACATTACCGGCGGCCGCCCCGGTACGATCTAGAGCGACTGAAGCAACCGAATGTCGCCACCGCATACGCGCAGAATCTCGAGGCAGCGTTGCCGGACGAGGGTGTGCTCGATGTGGCCCCTCTAGAGGACTGCTGGAGTACAATCAAAGCAGCCATCAACAACGCAGCTGAGAGCACTATCGGGTACGTAGAACGGAGTCGACGAAACGATTGGTTCGACGAGGAATGCAGAGCGGTTCTGGAGGAGAAGGATGCAGCGCGGGCGGTAATGCTGCAGCATGGAACCCGACAGAATGTGGAGCGATACAGACAGAAGCGGAAGCAGCAGACCCGTCTCTTCCGGGAGAAAAAGCGCCGCCTGGAAGAAGCGGAGTGCGAGGAAATGGAACTGCTGTGCCGTTCACAGGAAACACGCAAATTCTACCAGAAGCTCAACGCATCCCGCAAAGGCTACGTGCCGCAAGCCGAAATCTGCAGGGATAAGGACGGGAGCCTCCTGACGGACAAACGTGAGGTGATCGAAAGGTGGAAGCAGCACTTCGACGAGCACCTGAATGGCGAAGAGAATGTAGGCATGGAGGACCAAGGCAGCGGAGGAAATGACTATGTTGGTGCAGCAGAGGACGGGAACGAACCAACTCCCACGCTGAGGGAAGTTAAGGATGCCATCCACCAGCTCAAAAACAACAAAGCGGCTGGTAAGGACGGTATCGCAGCGGAACTCATCAAGATGGGCCCGGAAAAGTTGGCCACCTGTCTGCATCAGTTAGTAGTCAAGATCTGGGAAACCGAACAGCTACCGGAGGAGTGGAAGGAAGGGATAATCTGTCCCATCCACAAGAAAGGCGACAAGTTAATGTGTGAGAACTTTCGAGCGATCACCATTTTGAATGCCGCCTACAAAGTGCTATCCCAGATCATCTTCCGTCGTCTTTCACCTAAAGTAAATGAGTTCGTGGGAAGTTACCAAGCCGGTTTCATCGACGGCCGGTCGACAACGGACCAGATCTTCACCGTACGGCAAATCCTCCAGAAATGCCGTGAATACCAGGTCCCAACGCATCACCTGTTCATCGACTTCAAAGCGGCATACGACAGTATCGACCGCACAGAGCTATGG
The DNA here is from genome assembly GCF_035046485.1 of Aedes albopictus. NCBI lineage: Eukaryota > Metazoa > Arthropoda > Insecta > Diptera > Culicidae > Aedes > Aedes albopictus. The sequence continues at coordinate 243,763,664 of NC_085136.1, read as the reverse complement.
AAAATTATAGACGAGAACAGCTTTCCCGGGAAGCTGACTAGACTGATAAGAGCAACGATGGACGGTGTGCAGAATAGCGTAAGGATTTCGGGTGAACTATCCAGTTCATTTGAATCTCGACGGGGACTACGACAAGGTGATGGACTTTCCTGCCTACTATTCAACATCGCCCTGGAAGGTGTTATGCGACGAGCCGGGCTCAACAGCCGGGGTACGATCTTCACGAAATCCAGCCAATTTGTATGTTTTGCGGATGGCATGGATATTATTGCTAGGACATTTGGAACGGTGGCAGAACAGTACACCCGCCTGAAACGTGAAGCAGCAAAGGTCGGACTGGTGGTGAATGCGGCTAAGACAAAGTACATGCTGGTAGGTGGGACTGAGCGAGACAGGACAAGCCTTGGCAGCAATGTTACGATAGACGGGGATACTTTCGAGGTGGTAGAAGAATTCATCTACCTCGGTTCCTTGCTAACGGCTGACAATAACGTGAGCCGTGAAATACGAAGGCGCATCATCAGTGGAAGTCGTGCCTATTATGGGCTCCAGAAGAAACTGCGGTCAAAAAAGATTCACCCCCGCACCAAATGTACCATGTACAAGACGTTAATAAGACCGGTGGTTCTCTACGGGCACGAGACGTGGACGATGCTCGAGGAGGACATGCAAGCACTCGGAGTTTTCGAGCGACTGGTGCTAAGGACGATCTTCGGCGGCGTGCAGGAGAACGGTGTGTGGCGGAGAAGGATGAACCACGAGCTCGCTGCACTTTATGGCGAACCCAGCATCCAGAAGGTAGCCAAAGCCGGAAGGATACGGTGGGCAGGGCATGTTGCAAGAATGCCGGACAACAACCCTGCAAAGTTGGTGTTTGCTAACCATCCGGTTGGTACAAGAAGGCGTGGAGCGCAGAGAGCACGATGGGCGGACCAGGTGGAGCGTGATCTGGCGAGTGTTGGGCGTGACCGACGCGACGTTGGAGAGCTGCAGCTGCAAATCGAGTATTATGGCGGCAAATTGTTGATTCAGTATTATCATGAATTTGATGTTAACTAAATAAATGAATGAACAGGGCTGACCAACGTACGGCCCGCGAGGACATTTTGTGCGGCCCGCGGTACGATTGGAGAAAAATAATAGAATTTAGCATGAGGAATAATAATTCTGAATATTTTCCTTTTTCAATAGAAATGTATATTAATAACTTTAAAAACTAAAATGGCTTTTTTTGGAGAGTATTTTGAAAAATTTTCAAAAGGTTTAAAAATATGCAAGCATTTGATTCGAGTTTCCTACAGATTTGAAGTCAAAGAAGCTCAACAATAAAATAATGTGTTTGTGAAAATGCTCTTGATAAGATTCTAAAACAAAATAAAAACATTACGTCATCAACTTCGAGTAATTTTGGAAAAACTAAACCACAATTTTTAAAGCTTGCAGACAATTTATTTTTGTACCAATAAATGGCTCTGTCTGGTACTACATAGAAACATGGTATTGAATCTTCCTAAATACTGTTCCAAGCACCAATATTCTGCAAGAATTTTCAAAAAGTTTTAAAATTACATTAGAAACATTAATCTGAATAAAAAACGCGTTATTGTCATCTTAAAAATTATGAAAGTTATTTTCTATTATCTAGCAATGTTCAGAAAAGATAAAAATAAATTATGTATTATTATCGAATTTTTATTTCTGGCCCGTCGACTGCTATAGAGTTTCACCACTGGCCCGCGGCCGAAAAAGGTTGGGCAGGTCTGCTTTAGAATATCAGCTCTTAGTACCGTAAAACGGGGTATCTTTGATAATGCGGGTAACTTTGATAGTGCGACAGGAATTGTATAGTTAATCTTATAACTATGATTCCTTCAATCAGTTAGAAAAAGGCAAACGTAGATCAATTATATACATATGAAAGTTTATCTATATAAATAAAAATGGAATGGTGTTTGTATGTCACGAATAGGCTCGGGAACGGGTCAACAGATCGGCATGATTCTTTCACTGTTGCATTCCGCCAGGGCTCCGACGTGTTCGTACGAAAAAATAATTAGAAAAGGTGACCGGGAAGGCAAGAAAAACAGGAAAATCTGAAAATCCATTTTGAGGGGCATTTCTTCATGGGACTGGATGTCAAAAAACAGAGTAGGCGTCGTCCTGCCATTTGCCGGAACTGCTAGTCTTAAATATATGTTCATTAAAACCTAGTTTATATACAACCTTTTGGGCAAAAAATAAAAATTGTTCATATTTTTATCATTTGTCAATCCCATCAAACAATCTGCTATACGACTTCGTTTCAACTATTTTCTCAATGAATGGCCTCGTATTCTCGATAGATCCATCATAGTAGATTCCAAATCTGGCCTTGAATGTCTTAAGGAAGTGTGGTATTATGAAATGTAAGTAATTTAGTAAAAAATGGGATAAATCTCCATACATCGATAAACGCCTTAAAGTATGCAATGCAATTGTAATTTCATGTAGTTAAATCTGTGTTGAAAATTTTTAATAAAACATTAAAAAACTACTCAAAAAAAGAAAACTCACTATGAATACCATGTAATCATATGTCCCTGCCCTTCGGTTCAGAAAGGGGTATGGGCGCGTTCTGCCAACTTGGTCGAGGCAGATTTCTTGTGAGAACAAGTTGCATACGGACATTCAAAAGTGCCTGAACGAAAGATGTTGCTTGTGAGGATCACTTGAAGATCGGATGGAAGATCATTCTTTTTTTTTAGAATATTCGCGTTCGTCTATATTTGTTGCTCTTCGTGTTCGTATATTTTAAGTTTAATCTTCAACTGAGTTTGATGAACGCTGCTAGTCAGCAGGGATGATCTTCGCATCTGCATCCGTTGAACCATTCTGAATGGCCGTCGTGAAAGTATCACCAAAAGCGCTACTAACTTTTCTTTTATATTTTCATGTATCATGAGTGATAGCAGTGATAGCAGGGATAGCAGTGAAAAATGGAAGTAATGCAGTACGACGGTGGTGCGATGCTGGTAAAAAATATCGCTGGGTATGAGCATTGTTTGTACTCAGCCATGTCTACGTGCTCCGAAGTGTCAGGAAAGGAAGCGCATAAAGCACTAATCTACAAAATCCCGGGATAAGTTGAAAGACCTTATTTCACGTGGAAATCCAGCGGTAGACAAGCGGTGGATATGGACGGATGTTCGTTGGAATTGGAAGGACATTGGTAATGACAGAGCCGAATTAAAGAAAGCGACGAAGCGATTGTAGCAGGAGATGGTGGAGTAAAGGACTGATGAAGTGAAGGACTACGAAGACGAATTGCTAGAAACCGCAGACAGCAAATGACGTAGGCTTATCGTATTTCGATGGAGATGGCGATGAGGAAGAAGCAGCATTCCAGAACATAACCAAAATTTAATCACAACTACCTGCCACAAAAAACAACACGATCGAATGAAAATAGGAAAGAGCAACCGAGCAAAACCAGTATGTTCAAAACGCTTACCCCAAACAAGCGACCCAAAGGTAAATTACGTTGACCATTTAACTAAAAACACATTCTCTTACAGCTCAATACACCACATCGATTTCCCACCTTTCCCAATCCTTAAGGCCACGCAAAACTTAAAAGCCGCAGAGCTAAAGAGGTTGCTATGCCTACTCCCAAATTCAAAGGTGTATTATGGACAATGCGAGTTCTCGGACTTGCATTGGAGACTTGGCCCTATGACCCCCTTGTGCATCAATAAAATAAAATAAAATAAAAAAATGAATACCATGTAATCATATGTTGATGAACCATTAAAGATATACTTTTAAAATGATAATGATTTTTGATTCACTGTTTTTCATTCAGTGCTCCACAAACTCATTTTTATATGGAGAATTTTGTAAAAAATCAATGTTTTGATATAAAAATTCTATGTGATATATTCTTTTTTTTTATCTAGTTCATTTATTTGGGGCTCAATCGCGTATAACGCTTTGCGGAGCCGAAGATCTTTTTTTGTACTTAATAGTATACATTATACAGAGTAATAGCTTTTTCATTATATCTGTTAGTAATGGGTGGAAGCCAGCGTACTCGTGGCAGCTCGCGGTTAGAAGGTCACATTTTGAGGGATGGACAGGGTAAGGATTGGGCCGCATCTTGCTAGCGTATTCGGTGCCTTGTGGTGTTGGTACCAACTTGTTGTGGGACTTGCCCAACTTGTTAGGACTTCCGGATGGCCAGGAGCAGCTTGGTAACACAAAAAGGACAAAACAGAGAAAAAAAACTGGAGGAAAACACAAGCGAATTAAACTTTTATACCAGCAGAGCGAAGAAAGTCGAAAATACATCTCATATATGTGACATCGCGGGTCCCCAACACATCTCTCACAAGAACAAAGTGTTGTCTACCTCGGGCCTCAAGGGTATCCAAAAGTAGTGCTCTGGAGGCGTCATTATCCGGGCATTGCCAAACTACGTGGTCGATGTCATTATAATCGGAACCGCACTTAGTACAAACATTGCTCAACGCGAGGTTTGTCCTGTGTAAATGCGCGTCTAGCTAGTAATGGTTGGACATAAGTCTTAACATCACGCTAATGAAATTGCGACTTACATCCAAACCATATCACCACACACGCAAAGAAACATTAGGAATAATAGAATGTAACCACCGTCCCAGCTGGCCATCTCGCCAATCATTTTGCCAACTTTGAAGAGAACTCTGGCGAACAAAATGGAAAAATTCATCATGTGAAATTCTTTTATCATAGATCTCACCTTCCTGTGCGCCCACCTTTGCGAGAAAGTCCGCCTTCTCATTGCCATAAATTGAGCAATGCGAGGGGACCCATACAAAGGTAATCTTGTATGATCTTTCGACCAGTGCACCCATCTACTCCCTTATTTTTGTAAGAAAGTAAGATGGATGTTTTACAGGTTTCATCGACCGGAGTGCCTCAATCGAACTAAGGCTATCCGAGAAGATGAAGAAATGGTCTACGGGCATTAGGGTGGCCCACACTTATATAAAAAACAAAAATTTCGAAAAATCCCAAATCTTACCTCCTAAATCAGTTGTTTTGGACTTCCACAAGCTACGTTCAAAATTTGAGCAAAATCGGTTGAGCCTAAGGGGGCGCTCAAAACGCTTGAAGTTTGTATGGGAAAACTTGGCCAAATGTATGCAGAAATTTTAAATTTTCGAATTTTGCCGCTAGGTGACGCTGTAAGTGTTCAATAAATAAACCCTTTTGTATTATTGTAGGTGACTATATGCCAAAGAACTTTGTCGAAGACCGCAAAATGATCCGAAGGCTGTGAAAAAAGTTATACCCTAGGAAAAGTGAGGCAAAGTATTGAGATTTCATTATTGATATTATTCTTTTACATGTATTGGACAAACAACAATCAAGTTTATCTTTATCCTCATTTTACTTAGGGTATAACTTTTTCCACAGACGTTGGATCACTTTGCGGTCAAAGTTGTTTGGCATATAGTTACCTACAAAAATACCAAAGGGTTTGATAATTGAACGCTTACAGCGCCACCTAGCGGCAAAATTCGAAAACTTAAAATCTCTGCATACATTTTGTCAAGTTTTCCCATACAAACTTCAAGCGTTTTGAGCGCCCCCTTAGGCTTGATTGATTTTGCTCAAATTTTGAACGTAGCTTCTGGCTGCCGTTTGCAGCATAGTTGTCCCATGTTAATAGGGATTCCCATAGAACATGGGACAACTATGCTGCACACGGCAGCTGGGAGCCCAGAACAACTGATTTAGAAGGTAAGACTTGGCATTTTTCGAAATTTTTGTTTTTCATATAAGTGTGGGCCACCTTAACGGGCATGTTGGAAATCATCCCCAAAGCGAAGTTGATTGCTGCCAGCTCAGCAACATAAACCGAACAAGGTTCCTGAAGTTTGCGGAAGGCGGTGAAATTTTCATTGAAGACATCGAAACCAGTGGATCCATTTATGCGAGACCCATCAGTGAAGAATCTCTTGCAGGAATTGACATTTTGGTACTTTTCGTTAAAAATGTGAGGAAGATATACACCGAAGTTGATCTGGTATTCCCTGAATAGCTTGTTTCATGGATAGATCGTATTTAACAGAGGAACTGTCATTAGTGAAGTGTACACGAGGAGGGTTATAACTTGGTAGGCTTATGTCAGACGACATGTAGAACAGATAAATTCTCATGAATTTTGACTGAGTGTTCAGACTGAGCATTTCTTCGAAGTTTTCAATAACAAGTGTGTTGCTCACTCCACACTTGATAAGTAACCTTAGCGAGAGCTGCCAGAAGCGGTTCTGAAGAGGTTTCACTCCTGCCAGGACATCCCAAGTAACCACTAAGCCGTAAAAATTGGCACCAAGTTGGTTCTATATCCACATGAAGAGCAATGTTAACAGAGCTCATTAGAACTACATCCTATAATAGATCTGCTTAAAAGCCAATTTTGGCGAAATATTCGGCTGATATACGGCCAGCTTCAATCTGCGTACCGAGTCTCTGGTGAAAGAGTTGTCAAAAATGGGTCAAGAAAAAAGAAAAAAAAAGTTATTTACTTTCTTTATTTTTTTCTCCGAATGTTTTCCATCGCAGTCTACTTTTCTTCGATTTTTACGGCCTGATCCAGATTCGATCTGATGTCCTCGGGGTTGTTAGTCTTAAGTGGATGTCGTCACGTTTCTCATCTGCTCCATCGATGCACCAAGAGATCGGTTTGCTCAGCACCGTATTTAAGGAAAAGAAGGCAACAAGTTGGGACAGCATTGATGTTTCGATCCGAATGTTCCGGATGATCCGATATTCGGATCTGAAATCGGGCACAATGTGGCCGCATTGGAAATGTATAAAATGGTTTTATGGAGAGTGGAGAGATCTGCAGGAGATGCAGCTATAGGGAAGTTTGGGAGGTTGACGAGGTTCCGTAACAAGAGTAATAAAAATGGGGCCCATCGATTAGTTTTGGTGTTCGTCTGTAGGAAAAACGATTGAAACTCCACAGGTAAACATCCGATGCATTTATATCATAATCGAGGAAGCAGCTATACATTTTCTGTTTCCATTTAATGCTTGAAGTGTCCGACGACAAGCTTCCACCGCCCTATCGATCGTACGAAATTTCCGAGGAGATTTTATTGTTTTGCTTCGGTTCAGTTTTGTTTTGCTTCAAATCAGCTTTGATTGATGTAAACGTCATGCACGCCAAGCCTTTTAACAGCACTGTCAGGCTTCTTATTCGGCTGATAGACACTGGGTTTACAAGCACTATAGCATAGCGTCATATACTAATATACGGCTCATTTCAGTGCTTACTATTTATAATGCCTGAGAGCATTTGAAAATTTCCTACTGAGCCTATTGACACGAAAAAGCTGCTGTATGACCTTTAGACCGCTTACGCTAGTGCTTAGTGGTTACTTGGGATCTAGGCTCGCATTATGCGTTGAGTGCATACAGGCCATACAGCCGAGAGCAATACGCAAACAACGGTATTGAAATCGTTCCAACTTTATTAGGTGGTAATTTGCTGCTGAGAGGAAACAGAAAGAGCCATACTCGAGAACAGAGAGAAAAAGATGATTTATTTGATTGAACAAAACATTTGTTTTATGGGCAGCTCGAACATACTGCGGGGCAAGACCCGAGCACCCCTACGGGGCAAGAAGAGCACACTTCTGAAGTTTGAGAACTTTTGAATTATTGAGAACGAGTGACAACGATACGTTGCAAGTAATTGTAAATTGCTTGCATTTTTTAAATGGAAATTAACAGTTCGCCACTTGATGGGTCACGTGTGAAGACCAAATGCAGAGTCAGCACATTACACCTTCGTCCTCGGAAGCGAAGATGTGACAGGTTGCTATTCAATTTGAAACCTTCGCCATCATTTTGCTGATTCGGATGTATTATTAGTTTATTTTCTCCTCATCCATCATCGATCCAATATCGTCTGAGAAAGCTACATGTTCCGTAAAAAGCACGTTCTAAAATCATCCACCAGACCAATGAAATTACAGATGTCAACCGCACTGCGCTCCTTCACACGAGCACGTGTACAACGGGAGAATGGTGAGCTATAGCAGCGCAATGATTTCCGCCGGAAGTTGACAGTGTCAACGTTTCTCCCAACCAACACCTCTCCCATCCGTGTACTTGAACTCCAGCAGTAGCAGCAGCAGCAGTCAATGTCACCGTCAGCCGAAGCATCAGTGGCACTAACGGGAAGATTCAAAATATGATCATCACTATATAGAAGAACCGTGAAAAAGAAGACATTCACTGAGCGAACGGTATAGCTAGTGCTTGAGACCGAAACAAACTGGAATAAGTGCCTCTGGTGGAGTGTCCTTTGGCATAGTATTTGCCGGAGAGATCTTCGCCGGTTTTCTTTTGTTCCCCACAAAGAGCCAAGCCTCTCCTTTCTCCAGTCAGTGTAGAAGAAAAAGTGAAATTCAAAAGCTTATTTCAACTTGTCCCCCTCCCAGACTCACACCGATGATGATGATGGCAATGATTGTGCTTATTTGTGTTTTTACTTCTCTTCCCTACACTGCAATTCTGAAATCCCGCGGACCAGAGTGGAATGGGTGGAAATCATCGAACCCCGCACCAAGGAGCACATGTACGCGAACTTGACGACGGGCGAGTGCGTCTGGGATCCTCCGGAGGTAAGTTCAAGAACAATATCTACTATTAAAAACATTGAAGAAAAATCTTAGAAAGTATTGTTGATTGGGACTATTGGGATTTATTACATTGAAAAGGGAAAAGAAAATTTCCATACAAAATGCTCATTTTTGGAGGTCTTAACGTTCCGGTAAACCATTTCACGAGCATCATTGAAGTTCTTTACCAAAATTAAAATAAATGCAATTCACACCGACTGAACACACTAGACATCAGACAACACACAGAATACCCAGTTGCCCAGAGATGAACTTTTCGTTTGACTAAAAGTTTTCATCGACTGGAGTGGGAATCGAACCCACACTCCAAGGGTGACGATACGCCTAGACGACTGACGCCGCTAACCGCACGGCAACGAAACCCTCTAAAATTTTGAGATGTTTATAACCGATTGAGCTATAAAATTGACACCGATTAAAATTTTTTTTTCGTCTTAAAAGCAAACTTATACGTATGTCTCTGAAAGATTTTGGGCCGTTGAATCTGAATCCAGGCTCAGATTTGCCCTATAAGGCACTTTAAAATTTATTTTTAAAGCCATCAATGAATAAATTGACCTAACTCCTTGATGTCAAGGGGTCAAGGTTTTCCGAAAAAATTCTATGGATCTTTGAGAAATTTCGAGTGTTCTACAAAGTTGTTTTTATAATGAAACGCACTTTATCACTCCCAGAGTTCAACCTGCATTTCAACTTGGAGAAATCCCAAAAATACTCCCTAGGAGAATCCTTGGAGAAATTTCTGATTTTTTATAAAGTATTAGCCTTAAGGTTAAAATTTACAAATATAAATAAATTAAACAAAACAAATTTCTTTAGGAAACCCAGGATTTTAGATAAAATATTGCTGGAATACCTTATGCAATTACAACAGCCATTAGCTTCAGCTAATTTTCCTTTTTTCTCTCATTCTCTTAATAACATGAGAAAGAGCGGAATGGAAGAGAGGGAAAGTGCCTCCTTTTCCATCCTTCTCTTTCTCGTTTTAGTTCAGAAGAATAAGTAAAAAAAAAAAGAAAAAGCTGTCCACGCTAGTGATTATAAGCTGCGATTATCTCCAAAAAATCCTGCTGTGATTCCTTCGGATATTTATTCGAGGATTATTTCAGAAATATTCTTACAATTTTTTTCAGCTGAGAATTAACTTGAAACTCCTTCAAAAATTCCTGCTGGTATGGCTCCAGGAGTGAGCTAGGCAACATACAGAAATGTCTGCTAGGAAGTTTTGATGTGATTTCTCAGAAAATTTCTACGGGGAATTCCCCAGGAAATCCAGAAGGGCTCTCATAAGGAATTTCTAGAGCAATCCTACCTAAAAATGTTTGGGAAACTCCAGCAAGAATTCCTGGAGAAATTCTGCTGGTACCCTAAGAAACCTTTCTGAAGAAACCCTTAAGGAAATTTCTGAATGAATCGCCAGAAAAATTACTATAGAGTACCTTGGAGAAATCTCTGGAGGAATCCTTGAAGGTATCACAGAAGGAATATGCATAAGAATATGTTTAAAATGCCATGGAGAAATTCCAATTGAGAGGAATGCCTATAGGAATACCTGATCGGTTCTTTAAGGGATTCCTGCAGGGTTCCTTCCGGAATGTCTCCTCCTTCAGGGAATCCACGCCCGGTCTTGTACCAAGAATTTCTTCATGAATTCCTCTAGGGAGTTTTCAAAACATTTCCACAATAATTTCTCCAAGGATACATTCAGATTTTGCTCTGAATCTCCCAGCAAGACTTTTTAGAGGATTCAGGATCAGCATTCCAGGAGCAATTTCAACATAAATTTTCGAAGGAATCTGAAGAGAATTTCCAACAAGAAAACAAAGCGGAATTTTTGAAAGAATCCCTAGAGGCATTCTTCTCAAGGGCCTGTCCATAAACTACGTAGACTCTTAGGGGGGGACGGGGGGGTCTGGCCAAAGTCTACGCTCCATACAAATTTCGAAATTTTTGTATGAAAAAAAGTCTACGAGGGGGGAGGGGGGGTCTGAGATTGCTCAAAAATAGTCTACGTAGTTTATGGACAGCGCCAAAATCCCTAGAGAAATTCCGAAGGAGTTCCTGGAAAAAAATCTATCTGGAGGAACTCATAGAGAAGTTACAGCAGTGATTTCTGGATAAAACCTATCCAGAAAAATTCGAGGAATTCCAACAGGTGTCTAAAGGTAATCCCAGAAGAATTCTTGGATAAATTCCAAAGGCATTACTGGAGGAACGACATGAGGAATTCCTATAGAAAACCCAGCAGGCATTTTTGGGGCAAAGAGGAACACCTGGAGGAATCCGATGAAAAGTCTGTGGAGTAATCCTCTTGGTATTCCTCCACAAATACATGATGGAATTTTCTCTAGAAATTCTTGCTGAGATTGCTAGGATACATACATTTATTTGTTCAACATCATTAAGACAAGACATAATCAACAATAGTACCGTGCGGTACCCATATTCTGAACGGTTAAGAGAATCTCACAATAAAGGCCTAAGTAAATGGAAGTTCTTGTTTCTAGGGATACCGTTCCACAATATCATCAAGTTGGGTTATTGTCTAGCTAAATGTACACTGTGGTGCATAATTGATCGGACAAACGCCGATTTTCATACAAAATGGCCAAGTTTGAGATGCTGTACGTATGGTTTGCTTTGATGGATTGAGCTCAATTTTTGACACGGGACTACAAATATGCTGAATTTTGTGTATACAAAGTATAAAATGTTTTCGTTCCCAGGTATGGGCGTGGCAAGGCGTTGAAAAAATTGCAAAAGTGATCGGACAGCGGCACGCGTGTAAATCAAAGGGGTACCGCTGTCCGATCACTTTTGCAATATTTTCAACGCCTTGCCACGCCCAGACCTGTGAACGAAAACATTTTATACTTTGTATACACAAAATTCAGCATATTTGTAGTTCCGTGTCAAAAATTGAGCTCAATCTAACAAAGCAAACCATAGTTACAGCATCTTAAACTTGGCCATTTTGTATGAAAATCGGCGTTTGTCCGATCAATTATGCACCACAGTGTATAAAATAAATTAAACCTCATAAAAACTTGCAGTCCATGATCTAGACATAATATTATTTTTGTTAGTAGACGACGTGTTCCTAATTATGGATACCATAAGAAGCCGTGGTCCTAATTCTGAACACACATTGTTACTATCTACGTACAAACACATTCACTACGTTCACAGTTGAGTCAAAAACGATATGTTTTATGACGATTGGATTATATAGGAGCTCAATAAAGTTAACACATCAACTCTCGATTGATTATGAGAAAAATCTATTTTGGATTTGCCGACTGTTCAGAATATGGAGCTGTCCATAATATGGTGCTCGCACGGCACGCCACAATACTCGGTTTGTGGCGGCCGCTCTCCATCCTCGGTCGCGTCCAATGCTCGCCAGGTCACGCTCCACCTGGTCCGCCCATCGTGCTCTCTGCGCTCCACGCCTTCTTGTGCCAACCGGATCAGTTGCAAACACCAGCTTTGCAGGGTTATTGTCCGGCATTCTTGCAACGTGCCCTGCCCATCGTATCCTTCCGGCTTTGGCCACCTTCTGGATGCTGGCTTCGCCGTAAAGTGCAGCGAGCTCGTGGTTCATCCTTCTCCGCCACACACCGTTCTCCTGCACACCACCGAAGATCGTCCTTAGCACGCGTCGCTCGAAAACTCCGAGTGCTTGCAGGTCCTCCTCGAGCATGGTCCATGTCTCGTGTTCGTAGAGGACCACCGATCTTATTAGCGTTTTCTACATGGTGCATTTGGTGCGTGGGTGAATCTTTTTCTACCGCAGATTCTTCTGGAGCCCGTAGTAGGCCCTACTTCCGCTGATGATGCGCCTCCGAATTTCACGGCTCACGTTGTGGTCAGCCGTCAGTAAGGATCCGAGGTAGACGAATTCCTCCACCACCTCGAAAGTATCCATGCCTATCGCAACATTACTACCCAAACGGATCCGATCGTGTTCGGTTCCGCCTACCAGCATGTACTTTGTTTTTGAGGGATTCACTACCAGTCCGAGCTTTGCTGCTTCGCGTTTCAGGCGGGTGTACAGCTCTGCCACCGTTCCAAATGTTCTGGCAAAGCACACAAATTGACCGGATTTTGTGAAAATCGTTCCTCGGCTGTTGAGCCCGGCTCGTCGCATCACAGCTTCCAGAGCGATGTTGAAGAGTAGGCGAGATTCGAATGAACTGGATAGTTCACCCGAAACCCTTACGCAGTTTTGCACACCGTTCATCGTTGCTTTAATCAGTCTAGTCAGCTTCCCAGGAAAGCCGTTTTCGTCCATGATTCTCCATAGCTACCGCTTTGAAGTCGATGAACAGGTTGGGACCTGGTAATATTCACGGCATTTCTGGAGGATTTGCCGTACGGTAAAGATCTGGTCCGTTGTCGACCGGCCGTCGATGAAGCCGGCTTGATAACTTCCCACGAACTCATTCGTTTTAGGTGACAGACGACGGAAGATGATCTGGTATAGCACTTTGTATGCAGCATTTAAAATAGTGATCGCCCTGAGGTTCTCACATTCCAAATGATCGCCTTTCTTGTGAATGGGGCAAAATACCCCTTCCTTCCACTCCTCCGGTAACTGTTCGGTTTCCCAGATCCTGACTATCAGTCGATGCAGACAGGTGGCCAACTTTTCTGGGCCCATCTTGATAAGTTCAGCTGCGATACCATCCTTACCAGCTGCTTTGTTGGTTTTGAGCTGGTGAATGGCATCCTTAACTTCCCTCAGCGTGGGAGTTGGTTCATTTCCGTCCTCCGCTGCACTGGCGTCGTCGTTTCCTCCGTTGCCGTGGGTTCCCGTGCCAACGTTATCCACGCCGTTCAGGTGCTGATCGAAGTGCTGCTTCCACCTTGGGATATTTGTGGTGTCCCAAATTTAGTACTTCAAATCTACATGAGTACTACCATTGCCTAATCTGCTGAAATCCGTGAGTCTATTAAAAACTCTAATGCAAAGAGTTGAGAAGTGGTCGTTTTCAGATCTAATTCCAGCCTTTTCTGCTTCGGAACATGTACCATGACAAGGCAACAGATCCGAATATCCTCAGGTCATCTATATACGGTTTCTAACCTGTCCACGCTTCTTCTGGAGTCTTACCTTGCAGGGCTCGCGTAGGAAAGCGTAGGTCATGGAATTCCTGAAACATCTTTGAATACAACATTTTGGAACGCTTGGTAGTTTGATGAATTCTTGAGGATTTAAAAAAATTGGATGCATTTATGGAGGTTGAAAATTTGACGATATCTGAAGTTTCTGAAGCTCTATTATCGTATAGTGGGGAATTGATGTCGAAATTACATTACATAAAGTTGTCCAAGTACCTTTGTCTGAATATTTGCAAATTAAATGTGTTTTAAAATTGTTCCACGTATAACCATTTTTTTCAATGATTTCCTTATAAATACAACTATGCTCCATGCTACCTGTACTATGTGCCACTCGTTACATTCCAGTGAAAATTGAACAACACGAAGAAGCTTTTGAAGACCATCAAAACTCATATCTTCACCAAAAAGCCCTTGAAATGGGCGGGCGGTATGTTGTTCGCAATCGTCAATGCTGTGCCCAAACGAGCGTGTAAATCGATGACCAACCACCGACCGTCTGTTCGATTTACCGCCTGGTTTAGCGCTGAATCGAAAAAATACCTACCAAGTTACCTACCTATGCTGCACAAAACAAAATTCACTCTTCCGATAATAAACCGATGATGAACGGAAGTCGGAAAGAGGAAAAAATATAGCCATAGTGTACTCTTCATGGTGGAATTGAGCGATTGCTTCACGCTAATTGCTTTCACATTGGATGGGTGCTTGTTGGATGGAGATTGTTTTCTGTGAAGAAAAAAATATTATTATGTTATAATTTTACTTTATCTTTGTTATTATTGAGATTTTCAGCCCCATGCTCATTTCGTAAAATTAGGATTCTTTTTTATGTTCAATATATTGACACCGTCTTTCAAAGTTGTAGATTACAGTTCAACCCTCCCATGCAAACCACCGTGGTTGCCGGAAAGTTGTGTATTTTTACTGTCCTATTTAGTACTCGTTGTAGAATCTGCGGGAAAGATAAAATACAATCCACAGCATTCAAAGAAGCTGATAATTCTGCAAAGGCAAAGTATAATTTTCCATACAAGTCTTACGAAATTTGGTCCTTCTTCTTCTTCTTTGTGGCTCGACGTTCGCATTGGAACTTGGCCTGCCTCTCTTCAACTTAGTGTTCTTAGAGCACTTCCACAGTTATTAATTGAAGGGCTTTCTTTGCCTGCCATTGCATGAATCTGTACATTGTGTGGCAAGTACAACGATACACTATGCCCAGGGAGTCGAGAAAATTTTCCCGACTGGAACGGGAATCGAACCCGCCGTCTCCGGATTGGCGATCCATAGCCTTAATTACTAGGCTAACTGGAGGACCAAGAAATTTGGTCCTAATTTCGGTAAATCATTGAAATTTTCGCAACTAATGTGTACCTAACGACCCGTACCGTACCGACCACACGCCCAGTCACTTGCCGCCGTAATCAATCAAAATAAAATACAAGCTGCCAATGAGATAATAAAAACTAATTTACCACTCCTTCCATCCTTCTTCCTGCACCCACCGACCGCCGATCACGCTTTTGGCAAGCGGAACTTAACGAGAGGTTTAATCTTCCCGGCTGCACACATACGCTTTTTCAACACTACTTCCACTGATTATCTATCGATTGTTGTTTTGCTTTTAAATCATATATACCGACCGAGTCGAGCAAAACCGCATTCGTACTACTGCCACCATAATGGCAGGGGAAAACACGGTGGAAAATA